>NW_010112645.1:0-17974 GCF_000699245.1 Pterocles gutturalis | reverse complement strand
ATTGATTTATATTGGCCTTCTGGAAATGAGTGTAGGGAATAAACTCTAACATAACTCTAAGACAAATAACTCTAATACCAAAATTTCTTTGCATCTCGTTGTCCTGAAAATTGGTCTAAGAATGTACGCCAAAACTCTTAATTGAAATGAAGTATTTTCAGTTAATTCTCTTTTGTAACTAAATAAAAACACTGACAACCAAAGACAAACATGAGCAGTCTCCAACAGAGATACTACTGACTTCTCACTGTGAAAAATCTACTCTCTGTAGCCTTATTAATTCTCGCAAGCATATGTACGTGTAAGCACACACACAGACGGAACTTGGTGAAAAAGCTGGAAGACAACAACATATTAAATCTGTCATCACAAACCATGCTAGCTCATTCCTAACCCATTCATGACTAACAGATTAAAAACAAACAAACCAAATCCTAGCTTGATTACACAACCAGTGTTTCAGACAGAGCTCTATAACAAGGTGGCTTCAAAGGTCAGGCATATAAACTACATTTTCAGAGGAGGATCCTACATAAGGATACTAGTTTTGAAAAGATTAATTCATCTTACAGATTGCTATTTTCCCATTAAATATGTAATTGTTATCTTGGAAATAAACATGTAAGTTCAGCTCCTTTCAAATTATGACATTTGAATCCTTCTCAAAAAGAAAAGCCCAATTTCAGAAGCATCTGTTAGCTTTGTTTAACTCAGAGGTGACAGAATGAGAGCATGTTCATGTTAAAGCAGCTAAATGTTCTGGCTTCCCGAGGTCACAGGCTGGAACATTTAAGCTGTAAATCCAGTCTGAGAACCACGAGTCTATGAAATCTATAGGGAATAGGAAAGAGATGAGAAGTGGTCCCAACACTAGGATCTGTTCCTCAAAACTGAAAAAAACCTGGACCACAGCTGAAAAAAATAACTTGGCCTCATTTCACATTATGGGAGGCCTTCAGGGAATAAAAACCTGAAGGGTCATTCTGGCTGAGTTAAGAAGGGGACTCAAATAGACTATACCAGAAGAAATTTGAGATTATGACCTCTTGTGAAATATTTTACTATTGACCAATTCAGATTTTAAATCCAGTCTAAAGTAGTGGACTTTTTGGCCCTCCCTACTGTACTGTAGGAATCCTGGTGTCCACAATGCCTACATGCTGCGTAAATATTTAGACTGTACATGAAACATAAGAATTTTGAGTTCCAGTTCTAACTTCATGGATAAATTCTCTCAGACCTCTCAAGCAGCATCTTGTAGGAGGTTCATTTTGTCAGACTGGAGTCTAAATTTCATTGTTTTATTGTTCCTGTTGAGGTTTGTAATAATTTTGCTTTATACTTGCACAGCAATCATGATTTATGGATCCACAGAAATAAGAGACAACAATTTGAGAAAGTTTACAGCTGGCGTTAGATATAAGTCCCAATCTGGATCTAAATTCATATGTTCCTTGAAATTAGAGATGCTACTGTTCTTCTGAAATGGATGTTAGCTTGGTTTCACTGTCCCATTTGGGCCTTCCTAACTTCCATAATGTCTAAATGTTGCAATACAAAAAATATTTTCAAACTTTGTCACATATGAATTTGTACTACAGCTCTTATAATTTCTTGTCACCAAGGACTCTTCTGCCATCCTGAGAATTTTAAAGAAAAAAAATTCCCTGAAGAACTTGTGAAAGTAAAAGAAACAGAAACAAACATGTATTAGAAATTCCCTTACATTATGTCGTGTTAAAGACTGACAAGCCCTATATTTGGTATGGCAGAATCTTTACTGAAATGAATGAACAATCCTACCCACAACTTTTCCCACTCTTCTTCTTTGTGGAGGTACTGCTGAAGAATAGCTACACAAGCACACAGAACTAAAAGTCAGGGTATCAAATTCTGCACATAGTTTTATCACATATAGCTGTGTAACACCTGCTACAAATTAGAAATTATTCTGGGTTTTCTTGCCTGTAAAGAGAGAACTATAATATCTTACTTGCAAAGAGTGATATGATTTACCATAATTAGATTCAAATTACAGAGTCAATGTCACTGTAAAGAAATAATGCCCTAATATTCCTTTTAATAAGTATGAGTAGAAAAAGTTACATTGGGATCACACCACTGAAGGACAATTTGGTGTTTATTATGTGTAACTTCCAGCCTTGCAATGTGCGAGGGATGCACGTGGATATCAACACATCTGTAAAACTTCAGCAGGTTGGATCCTTCTTCCTTGTCAACATTTCTGAACATGGTTTTTATTGAATGTAATCTGCTCTCTTTAGAAGGTAAAAGCTAACTGCCACTGGGAAATAAATTCAAGATGAAAATCTTTACTGTCAGTTCTACCAGGAAGAGAGATGGAGCTTCTTTTGGGCAGAACTTCCTGAAGAGCACTGCAGGTATTATTCAGTGGTGCTCCGCCTCTATCCTCTTCAGGAAGTGCCTGAAGGAGCTATTCCACCAAAACAAGAGAGGCTGCAAACATTAAAATTCTGACTCCTTCACCAAATCACTGTTCAGTCTGAACAGCAGCTGTCTGTATCCTTGTTAAGTTGAAAGGAATTTATTTTACCTGAAGGCGTACAGAGTAAAAGGGAGGATGTGTTGATTCAACACATTTTCTCCTACATCATCTTTGACAAAAATTCTGCCTATTTAGAGGTTACCAGGACACACAAAGCTTTCTGATTTTGTATTCTTGAAAAGTACTATTACTGGAATACTATTAGACTATAATCAGAACTATCAGTTGTAGCCATTTATTGTTAACCAGGACACCACCTCTCTTGTGATTTCTTCAAGGGACATTGTAGACATTTTCCAGAAGGTTCCTCACTCAGGGAAGGGCTTCTATATAGTCAGATCCACCTTGGCTCTTCTGACTCTTAAATCCAGTCTCTTCCTACTGTTTTTTAAGTGTTAGATGTAACCAGGCAAAGGGAAGATCTTTGTTCACTGGCCCCGTTCATTGCTTTTTTTCCTCACAGTTTCTCAATGAATTGTTCATGAAAAAACAGACCTTTCTTAGAAATGCCTAGGAGAATTGTAAAAATAAATTCTTACCAGTACTCCTGTACTGTAACATAAAGTTGGTAAATTACAACATCAGTAGGTTTATCAGAATTCTTTTCCCCCATAAAAACACTGCAGTCAAACAGCATTTTTAGCACTCCCTCTCTACCTCTCTAGCATCTTCCTTCCTTAAGTTAAAGTGTTACTGTTCCCTTTGAGCACAGCCCCTAACTTCTTCCTTTTCAGGTCTGTAAAATGCACATAAAAACAATTGCTTACATGGTAAACTGTCCTGAGACCAGTGAATAAAAGACTACTGTCTGCCCAACTACTGCTACCTTGGCTCATTGCATCCTCCTTTGTTCATCCCATTAGTTAATTTTGACTAACGTGTAAAATACACTTAATGGCTTTGTTAAGACACATATTCCACCTGACAGGATTTAGCCTGACTGAGCTTACCTACTGGCTGATGCACTTAAACCTCCTGTTCTGAGCACAGCCTGCGAGCCTACAATGCTTCATTGTTTGGCTCCTTATAAGTGATAATGTAAGTGGCATTCAGTTCCCACTCCTGAATGGTTTCCACCACGAGACTTTGAAAAAGTTGTTTGCTACTCCTGGTATTATATAACCGTCTTAGTTTCAGCATGCATAAAAGCATGTTCTTGTCAAATACCTTATCTCCAGGATTGTATTAATAACTAAACATGAGTCATGCTGGGCATCAGACATGTTTGTGTTTGTACATGATACACAGTTAGGACTTATCCTAAAACCAAAGTCCAATCTGTTAGCCAAATGCATTATCAACATATTACCCTATGACTTGGGTGGCCTTCACTTACTATGCAAGTGGACCTGATACATTTATATCTCTACAGAAGCTAACATGACACTGGAAACTGAAGAGAGAATCACAAACAGATCACATTTCCTGATAGAAATATTGCCTTGTCCAGCAAAGCTTTAAATTAAGATTTTAAAATTGCATTACCAGTGCTTAGTAAGCACTGAGCTTTCTGACCCCAGTCCAGCAAAACACTGAATCACATGCCTTAACCTTAAGAACATAGGTAGACCCATAGATTTCAGCGGAATTAAGTAAATGGTTTAATGCCTACCTCTATCAGAAACAGGGTTCGGCACTTGCAAATCCAATCATCAAAGGAAGCTCATAAGCACTGAGCAAAGGATACAATTACCTTAAGTGTGTATCTACCGTAAGAATAAAAGTAACTATAACAGAGCACTCTGAGTGGCTTGAAAATAACAGGTAATATTTTTTAAATGCCGCTCAGTCAGAACAGGTATATACTACTAGGATCAAGAGAAAAAGAAAGTAGTCTTGACAAAGTAAGCCAAAATAAGAGAAGCAAAAGTTCTGAAAAACAAGTTAAAATATGGATGTATACTTCACTGCAACATATCAGAGATAATCACAAATCTACGTTGTCCCAGTCAACAAAGAGAAGATGCACACGTGGTCCCAGTGCACTGAACTACAACTACAACAATGTTCTGGACATTGACATTTTATTTCTCTTTCTAGTTATGTTTATAAGCTGGAAATATTAAGAAATGCAAAGCAGCTCCTATGAACATACCCACACACAAAAATCTTCGCCAGATATTTCTACAGGTGATGAAATAAATTAAATCTTCAGCAACTTATTTCAACCTGTTATGTTTGATACAATATCTTACCAGGAACAAGGGAAATCATGAGGCTCTTCTAAGCAAGAAATATCTGGAACCATGAACACTTTGTCACCAGGCCTTCTCAAAAGGACCCTATTCTTCCATAGTCTTTTGTAGTTTCTCTTTCAATATGAAAGTATTAAATGAATCCCATGTATAAATTCATGCCCTTTAGTGGTTAAAACAGGATTTTAAGCTTTTAGGATCAATGCCACATCTCAGAATACCCCAGAAAGACACCCAACTCATGTTGGAAGTGGCTGGAAACACTAACACATCTCTTCTTGGCTCAAAATGTACACGACTGTAGTCTTGTGTCATTCGAATTTCTGAAATATTCTGGCCAGAGCAAGGGACGTTATTCCCACCTGATTAGACCACCTGGCACCAAAATCCAATAGTTGAACTAAAGGCACATTGAATGATAGGATTAGGCTCCTTGCTGATACACACTCATGGTGGTGACTGTCAGCACTTTGTTAACTAGCTGGATGAGAAAGCATTTGCATGGGATGGGGAAGATTTCAGATCAAATCACTTGTGTCTGAATTCAGTGTCTCAACTCTGAATTCAGTCTCAGACTTGTGCCTTGATCAAGGCCTTTTACCCTTTCAGGCATATTTTCAGGAATCACTCAGGCTAAGTCTGGTTCAGCCTCCTCTGCTAAAGCTGTCCTAATCTGTAAAGTAAAATAATTAGACTTTAGCCAGGATGGGGAGCAGAACTCGGATCATTTCTCTTGCAGACGAGTCTCTAACTGGCCTGAGGAGCCATTCCCCACTGACACTAAACGAACATTTTAAGTATCTAATAAAATGAACACCTTCAACAGTTCACACTAATATGCGTGTGTTTGGCAGCAGGTCCCCCCACTGCCACATGCCCCATCAAGACAGGGGATGCTCCAGTGCACAGGCAACCTACTCAGGGGCAGGAGTGGTAATTAAAAGAGCAGCAGCAGAAGCACAGTGAGAAGCTCAGAGCTACAGACCAAAATCTTCACGCACAGCGCCAGCCTCTGGCACCACTCGTCACCTCACTGGAGGAATTTATACAGACCAAGCGTAACCCTCAATGAAAATAAGAGAAGCTGAGACTAGGAAGAGGGGAGAATAGGTGTTTGGCTGAAGCTGAGCCTGGGTAAGGGGGGGAAGAAAGGTGTTTCTTTGTTTATGTTCTGTTCTTAATACGCAAAATAGTGATCAGAAGTTTCTGTTAATAGGCAATACCTTAAGTAAAAATTCCCAAAGTCTGTTTTGTCCATGGTGCCCACCTGAGCAAAAAAACCCAATTCTTCCACAGCTGTAGGTCCAGTCCCAACCTGAAGTACCAACATGAAGTACCATCTCATGAAAGGTGACAACCAAATTTACCATCATTAACACAGAAGTACTGATGCACTCATTCCTGTCCATATCTGAGAGTCAGAAGTAGTAGAGCCCACATACCTCCACAACAGAGATGTAGAAGACCTGTAGGCCCACTGTACTGTTCTACTCAGGGTTTCCACCATTGGCAACAGGAGGATAAAAGTGATGCGCTGACAGAAACATCTGTAAAGCAGGCAGGGCCACAGTATCTGAACTTGTCTATCTCATGGCTTCATGTATGTATATCCCACCTTCTTTTCCAGAAAAGACATTAATATTAGGGTGACTTTTGCTTTTATTATGAGGCTTCTTGCTGAGATCCTCTAACCATGACTTCCTCAGACGATACTTAACCTTTTTGGACCCTTTATTTTTTCTATAAAAGAGGATTCAGTTATGTTTACTAGCATGGTACTGACAATCACAGCCTGGTTTGTTTTATATTTCAGTCACTATCTTTAAAAAAAAAAAAAAACTTAGCACATCAAAATAAAAAAAATTAATTCCAATAGTTCTTTTACATTGATAGGGCAGTTTACAGTCATTGAGGCCAAACAGCACCCAACCCTAAGGTTTTGGCTCCAGAAAGTTACTAACTCCTCTTATGCAAATAAACAGATATCTATCTGTTCTTGCACCTATACCTCAATAAAATGTGTAAGCAGCACAGCTTTCCTGTGAAATACAGCATGAAGTTGTGAAAATCAACATACTATTCCACTGCTTACAGTAATTTCAGCTGCAGATTTTAGAAGCCCCGCTGTCTTATAATAAAAAAAGCATACCAAAACCATACAAGTCCAATCTGACTGAGCAGACAGTAAGCAGGCACACAGCTCGTCTTAACGCATATTAAAAATTCTTGACACCCTAATACAAACAATCTGCAATGAAAAAAAATATCAGTACGAGCAATCCTAAGTCTTGCTTGAGATTCCCTTCTCTGCCCCATAATCAGCCTTCCCTGCTTCTTGTGCTGAAATGCATACAGTTATTCATGCAGGTCTCAGACAAGGAGGAAAACAAAACTCTCTCTCACTGCGAATATTTTCAAGCAGCCTTTCAGAAGTTCAATGCAAACACTGTACTGGCTCCCTTTGAACAACAACACACGTTATGTGCATCTGCAGCTATGAGCATGCTTTTGTATATGTTTTATGACTTCTAAAGAACAGTCGTATCATACTTGTTAGTAGCTACATGTTCAATATTAGAATTTGAGCTGTCATTTTAAATAAATGAAATGGCCAGTAAGTCAAAACTGCCAGAGCTTGAGTTTTCTAAGAGAGAGAAAGAAAAAAAAAAAAAAAAAAAAAGATAGAATAAGAGTCTCTTCAGAAATTCTGTAAGAAAGAAAGTTTTATCCTGTTTCATCTAAGGAGATGATTTTCGCAATGTATTTTCTCCTTAAAAATCTACAGTTCTGAATGGCTCTGAGAACTGTAATAATGCCAGAAATGCTTTTACATTTAAAGTTTAATTATGGACCTTATTTCTATCCTCTTATGCCAGATAAAACTTGTGCTAGTCAGTGAAATTTCTGTACATCTAAAGTCACCTCTGCAAAAGAACACACAACAAATTAAAGACATACTGCCAAGCAGATTTGAAATAGCATTTAAAACATTAATATAATTGGACTGTAAAGAAAATTTTAGCTATCTAAAATACAGTTTCTGTAAAATGCAGTATGTTTCAAAAAATTATGTTAACATCCTTAGTGTTGAAATTATAGCCTACGTCTTTATAGCAATAATTAGTTGGCAATTCCAGTTCACTCAAAATGGGATTTTTGCTGGCTATGTAGCAAACACTGCACTGAAGGCTCTGTTTCAGAAGTCAGTATTTCAGTTTGTTCACACACATTTAACTGTTCATTAGAACTGCCATCCTATCAAGACTTCTCTTTTTCTTCTCTTCAAATTTACTTAAAGCAATTTATCAAGTTACAAAACCAGTATAACTTCATTCCTTAACTGTTTTATCCTCTGATTTTACATGACTGATCCAGGTAGCCCTGCTTCCCATTGGCAGGTGGATCAGACGACCTGTTGTGGCCCTGTCCAAACTAAATTATTCTATGAGTTGATAATTTTGTCTTCCCTGGATGAAAATCTATATCAGAGACAAGATTCACTAAAATATTCTGCATCTGTTCACTGTATATTGCTGTATATAAATACAGAACTTCTGAAATAGTCTTGTATGTCTGAAACTGATTTTTTCCTAGCAGTTGTTTGGGGGCAGAACTTCCCTGTAAACGAATAACACTCCTATCTTGTAACTTTCTGTCATCAGTTTTCCTCTGACATCAAATCATGAGGATTTAAAATGCATAGCATATATATATAGTTACAGTGAAATAAACTTGGCAACTTTTAACCATGTTTAGTTTTTGTCTTGACTATTACATTTTTCTTGCCGCTTCTTCAAAACCCCATCCAGTGAAACATAACTTCTCTCTTCTGCAGCAGGCAAGTTACCACTGCCATGAAGAATGTTTAAAGCAAAAAAGAGAAAATGACATAATACTGCCAGAATAGTTTCATGTTGACACGAGAGTAGATATGGTTCAAAAACGGAATACTGACTTGACTACTTAAAGATGCTTCAAAAATAAAACACTTCCCCCTCAGAAACATTTAAGGTTGTAACACCCAGAAGTCCCAGAACTCCCAGGAAATGTACTGCTAACGCCGCACAATGACTAAGCTTTCTCAAAGTGGTCTCAAAAGAATGAAGGTCAAAGGGAACAAAAAGACAACACAAATATACAATGTAGTTTGCCTTTCCTCATCAATCAGTATAGCTGTACAGGTCCTTGGCAGATACATGCCGTCCCTTGTATCTTACTGTATCAGGAGAAGCCATAGCTACACCACTTTCTCATGGCCTTCCAATATCCTGTCTGACTTGCAGTCCTTGCACTGGGCGACCTCTCGGGGAAATCTCCATTCTGCTCACCAAACACACTCATTCTGCCCCCTCTTCTGCATTTTTCCTGGTTCTCCTGCCAGGAAATCAATGCTTTTCCATGATCCAGAAGCTGGATCACGCTGCTTATTAAAGGACAAATAATCATCTTTATACATTCAGAAATAACCTCTTGTAGCCTCTTAACCTTCTCCCAAGCTTATAAACTGCATACCTCCTCAGCAAGGCCAACTTAACAAAACATGACCAAGTCATGTCAATTATATTATAAACCAAGAATACGACAAGAATTTTGAAAAAACTAGAATGGCAATGACATTTTCAAAATGCTTAAATGTTTATTTTAATCTGGTTACTGACCAAATTTCCCAGGGAAGTCTAAGACTGAAGTGACATGAGGTGGACAAAGTCATTGAAGTTTGCTTTCTTTCTGATTACATTGGGGATTGTCTGAAAATTCCTGGCATTTGATGAGCCTTGGATTGAGGATTTCTGAGAGCAGTTATGGGAGGAAAAACATGCCTGAGGTTACAGCAGTGTAATGGGTCTAAGGAGAAATAGGATCACTTTTGTAATTTAGCAGACATGTGAGAAAGTAATTTCTATGGATCATCCATCTTTCCAATCTGTAGACTGAGGAAAGTGACAGATCACTCATGTCTCTTCAGATTTTGGACCCTGTGACTATTTTGTGTCAGTTATGTCAACTACCAAGTGTTTACAATCTCAGTTGAGATCTCCAGGACCTAGTGAAATACACACACACAAGATAATAAAAAGGTACTATTAACTGCCCAAGTAAAAATGAAATTATTGTACCATTATAATTATTTAATGAATTCCATTACTAAGACAAAATTCTTTGCATCCTTTTAGGATTGTCAAACTTTGAATTACTTCCTCAAATTATCATCCTCCAGCATTTCACACTTCCTTAATTCTTCCAGAATTAGGCAAATAGTAAATACTTTGACTGAAATTTTGGATGTAGCCTCAGGATTATTATTGTCTTCTGAGAGTTTGTGATGTCTGCAAAACTTCATTCAAATAAGGCCAGTCTAACCTCTGAAAAATATTAATTCTCTGATGCTGAGGATTCTGTCTGTACTGAGCATGCTCAGTGTCCAAAGAGCACGCACCTTTTAGCTGAATTACTGCACAGGCCAGTATACTCTGTCTCAAGTTGAATTATATTTGCTATTTTGTCCCTGTGGTCAGCTGATTTTGGCTGGATGCCAGATGCCCACCAAGCCTCTCTATCACTCCCCCTCCTCATCTGGAGAGGGGGAGAAAAATAGGACAAAAGGCTCATGGGTCGAGGTAAGGACAGGGAAATCACTCACCAATTACCATCACAGGCAAAACAGACTTGACTTAGGGAAATTAATTTAATTTATTACCAATCAAATCAGAGTAGGGTAATGAGAAATAAAACCAAATCTTAAAACATCTTCCACCCACCCCTCCCTTCTTCCTGGGCTCAACTTCACTCCTGATTTTCTCTGCCTCCTGCACCCTGAGAGGCACACAGGGACAGGGAATGGGGGTTGTGGTCAGTTCATCACACATTGTTTCTGCTGCTCATTCCCCCTCAGAGGAGGGCTCCTCACACGCTTCTCCTGCTCCAGCGTGGGGTCCCTACCATGGGAGACAGTTCTCCATGAACTTCTCCAGTGTGGGTCCTCTCCACTGGCTGCAGTTCTGCACAAACTGCTCCAGCATGGGTCCCTTCTAAAGGGTGCAGTCTTTCAGGAACAGACTGCTCCAACGTAGCTCCCCAGTGGGGTCACAAGTCTTGCCAGCAAACCTGCTCTAGCCTGGGCTTCTCTCTCCATGGGGCCATAGGTCCCATCAAGAGCCTGCTCCAGTGTGGGCCTCCCACAGGGTCACAGCCTCCTTCAGGTTCATCCACTTGCTCTGGTGTGGGGTCCTCCATGGGCTGCAGGAGTATCTCTGCTCCCCTGTTACACTCCATGGCTGCAGGGGCACAGCTGCCTCACCAGGGGCTGCACCACAGACTGCAGGGGAATCTCTGCTCCAGCACCTGGAACACCTCCTCTCTTTCTTTCTTCACTGAAGAAAATGGTATCTGCAGAGTTGTTTCTCTCACACCTCACTCCTCTCTCTGCTGCTGTTGTTCCACAGCAGTTTTTTTTCCCTTGTTAAATACATTATCCCAGAGGCACTACCACCATTGGTGACATATGTTATCACAGCAGCTTTACCACCATCACTAATGGGTTCAGCCTTAGCTAGTGGCCATTTTGGAGCCATCTGGCATTGTTTCTATTGGATATGGGGGAATCTTCCAGCAGCTTCTCACAGAAGCCACCCGTGTACCCCCCACCGCTACAAAACCTTGCCATGCAAGCCCAATGCATTCCCACACTTGCAGTCAGTTACCACTGGTGGGTGAGGACAAGCAAACCAAAGGCAACTAAATTTTCACAATACACTATTCAAATCCTGCCAGTCCAAAAGCCAGTGAGACTTCATATCCCTTCTTCCCCCTAGGTTTAAACTTATTTTCCTGTTTAACCATCTTCTCTAGGACGAGATGGAGCGTGCCAAATTTCAGAAACGCCAAGATTTCTCTTTTTTTTTTTTGGATATTGTGGGTGCAGGGGCGGAGATGGTGATGTAGTGTCAAAATTCAAATTTATAACAGAGTTGTGGTACAGCTTCAGTTTCTGAGTAATTACTGCCATTCCTTAGTAACCCACTTTCCTCCTCATGCTATGCCATTAACATTCTGGAATATTAATTAGTGGCTTTGAGGTCATGTCCAGCACCTCAACTATGTCAGGATTCCTCAAAATTTGGAAGGAAGAAACATGAACCTTACAAGATCCTAGAACCAGCTGCAGAAATAGATGTTTTGATGCAACCACATCTGCAAAAATGTATTATTTGCACTCAAAATGTCTACATTGTTAGCAAGGACTTCAGCAAAATGTATATTTATCCGTCAGGGGAACAGATTTAGAGAGGTGTCCTCTCTTGTAAAGAGACCATAATGTTCTCCACGTCACTGTGTGACCTTCAGGGCAGGTCTCAGACAAAGTAAGCATAGAAAAGCACAAACTCAAATGCTCCACTAAAGATATGCTCCTAAGAACATCTTTCAGGTAGCTGCAGCATGGAAAGGGAGAGATGGGAGGTCTCTGCGAATTACCATTTGTGCCAACCCTGGAAGAGCAATTCCTACAGCTGCTTCAACCTTCTGGGCCTCAGTGGGCTCATGCACTTTCAAGGGTAGTGTATTGGATGTGCATCTGTCTCCCTAAATGAAAGGCTTGGTACGCTCCTGCGTACTTCACAAAGATGTCTCTCCAAGCAGTTATTGATGGTGTGTTGTCACTCTGTGAGTTTGTGACATCTTCAGAGATCAGAATTACTCTAAGCCACTTTTCGAGTAGCTGCTTCCTCCCACAAGTTGATGAGTTCCAGATACTCTGCCTCCACTAGTTCTGCTATTTACCCAAAAATCCAAGTTCTGCCTTCAGTTCCTCTGCCAGAAGTTGCTTATCATTCAGTCCCAGACTGAGATCAGGCATTTGACTTCCTCCTCTTATTTCTGATGCATATGAAAGACTAGTGTCTGATTTTTAAAAGATTTTAGGTTTGTTTGGTTTTTTTTTTGTTTAGTTTTGTTTTTTTTTTTTTTTTTTAATGTGACTGAAAGATTACCTAGTAAATGAACCAGAACAATGGAAGTACAGAAGAAAGGTCTTACCCGCTGTTGCATGGAAGTACTACTTGCTGCCACAGTACCATGATTTTAGGGTAACTAATGAATAAGCTGTGATGTGATAAACAAACCATTAAGAGTGTTACGATAAAAAGATTAAGGATAAACTCTGCCTTTGGTCTCTCTACAACTTTGCAATAAAAACTTTTTTAAATATTGTATAAACACTGTGAATTATTTATTTTTTTTTACCCTGAGAAGTACCTTAAGCAACAAGGGACAAATACCTAAACTGTTGCCAGTTACTTTATTAAAAGAAACTACTGTTTTGAAAAAGATAGCTCATGTGCAATTTTCTGAATTACAGGAATGGCCTATCACCATGTCCCAGTGTTTTCCAGTTGTATGCACAGTGGTATACGTGGAATCAAGGGCAGTGAGTGTGGTTTACACTACAGTAAGTGAGCTGGAGCCAACTCCATCTAGGTTTTTTTTATTTTATCCTTTGGGTGTCTTATCTACCACACTAACATCTATGCTCCATGATAAACTCTATGTTGCTAATGTTACTTTTGATCTTCTATTCAGCCTAGGGGGCTTAAAATGAAATAAAAGCTGAGATATGTAACACATACTCACAGGAAAAGCATGTGTAAAGGCATTATTTAGATACTATTTACCCATTTTTGAATCATTTAAGATTTTTTTTTTCTTCCCAATCTTTAATTAAAAATAATTTAACAGCTCATTCTCTATCATCTGGAAGAACAAATTCAACTAGGACACAATCTGTATTCTCACTATAAGTCTGAAGCAACTTTTTCAGATTAAAAATAAACTTAATTTATTATTTTATTTTTTTATATATATACACACACATGCACGCATGAAGATGACTTCAGCACTTTCTGGAAATGAACATTATTCTGCCTACAATTATTTGAGCAATATCACAGGAGACAGCCAAAATATACATGGATACTAAAAGAAAAAATTCCTTCTCCAAGGAAATTTTACTTGTAACATTTATATTTACTCAGACACAGTTTATCTGATTTAATTTGGCGAGATCTGAAAATTATTTAACTCGCATAATCTCAGATGCTGAGTTACATATTAGATATTCTTCTGACAGGGTTAATAACTTCAATTTCATAACAACCTTGTAAAACAATCTGTTTTGCTATAGCATTGTAAAGCTAAGTTTTCTTTTCACAGAAATTCATGAGAACAGAGTATGAATATTACAAGAGCATAATACACAATTAAAATTCTGCAGAATTAAAAATATTAACTTGGTTTAAAAACGATCAGAAATTGTTAATTTTAGTAACCTCTGGCACATGTATAGCAAGAAATGGTTGGAACCATGTACATTGATTTTAAGCGTAAAAAGAAAGAACTATTTCTCAGAAGGAAGCTACAGAGGAGAGATTAGTAACTAATTCAATCTATTAAAAAGTACAGCTGAAATTATCTCCAGGTGAGAGGATAAGTTTACATCTGGCTCAAATGAAAGGGATAACAGTTTCGAGCTCTTCTGCCTATTACCGAACACGTGCATAGCAGTGATAAAACTGTACTGGGCTTATCTCACAGCAAACCACTCTTGATTCAGTAAAATGTGTACAGACATGACTTATTTTTAGCATGGACTTAAACCACTCTTTCAATGAAAGCACTTACATATGCCCTTATCAGACTTAAATGTGCTGAACACAGACTCTGGTCCCTATTAAGACTGAATTTTAAATGACATGAAGTACATATATTGCTGCTACAAACTAAGAGTTTGCAACCCCTCCTCCTCCCCTATATCTAAAAATCTGTTAAAAATGAATGGTTTCATTGATGAGCTACCAGCCTGCATCAAAAGCTTGGAAGGAACTGCTTTCTTAACCACTGATCTGACTCAAATTCTGGCAGAAGAATACAGCATCATATTTTTCAACCACTAATTTTTTTTCACTAAAATATTTTAAAAAAATTTCTCCAGAACACAGAAAAAACTGAAACAGGTTATAAAGGAACAGGATGACCCACCTAAAGAATCTGGTGGGTCTTTTGGATTACACTTAGGTGCTCAGCATAAAAGTAAGGCATGCAGCCTTCTAAAATGAAGAATTGTAGGGCAGCTGCCTCAAGGGGCAAGAACAAACATTTACCTACTTACAGAATTAGATCATATGCCAGAAGGTTGAAAAGCGTTGGAGGAAGACTAGGATTCTCTATACAATGCTCTGCATCGTCAACAGAATTATTTACTATGGAACAGATCCCCAAAGGGATCATTGTCACAACACTTCCCTTTCCACCAACTTAGGGAACCAATAGCTGTGAACAAGGCAATTCAGTTGCTATTTCAAGGTGCTGCAGAGTTAAGCAAGTAAGGAGGAGTTCCACAGAAGCAGCACATTATTTGGAAGGTGTTTAAACTAACAAGGAAATGCTTCCTTAAGCTCCAGCCCTTCTCCAGGACAGAGGTATTTTTTTCTCTAAAAGGATAATATGATTCACAGTTTTCCAAGATTTTTCTTGGAATTCCAAGGTTTTTTCTCTGAATGAAAAAGTACATTAATGGTTTCTCGCAAACCACAGCTACAAGAGGCAGCAGGGCAGCATGGGAGATTTTTTAAAATCTTTGCACTTTGGGTGACAAAGTTTGGCTCTCCTACAGAACACGATGCATATATTGCAAAGTTACAGTGAGTCGCACAGTCCCGAATGAATTGGTCTGTTTTTTGGGAGAAAGCCTGTAAACTGAGCACATTCAAAACAACAGGGCAGCAGAATAGATGGGTCCAATTATACCATTTCCCAGCCACTTTTTAAAGCAGAACCATACCGTTTAAGAAAACCAGTGTGACAGGTAACTTGCCTGAATGTTTGGAAGGGAAAGTTATTATAAATTAAAGTCTTTAGTACATGCACATTTTAGAAAAGGTTCTTTTTAATGTTCTTCTAATCAATTAATTACTGTCAATTACTTTTCACAGTAGGATGATTCTGGATCAGGAACAAGGATGTAACTCTCGTTTACAACCAAAGATTCTCCTTCATCAGTGCATCAGACATAATTTTTAAAATATGAAATTTTCAGATACCTGATTAGAAGTCTTTTAGTGGTAACTCTCCAAAATTAAGGACCTTAAAGATTGCAGCTAGACAGGACATGGAATTGTGTTAAGAAATAGTCAAAGACTCTCACTCCTCCTGCACAGTCTGTACAACTTCTACTGTGTGTGATGAATCATCCCACTAGGAGTCTGGAAACTTGCAGGAAAAAAAAAAAAAAAAAACACACCAACACACACACACCACACAAAACCACTAAACAAGCTAAAGGCTACAACTGTGTTATCTTTAAGATGAGACATTGCACATAATTACTCCAGCCACTCAAGCTAGTTATGTCCTGCCACTCAACTACACATTTCCTGCAGCACTTCCTTTTATCACAGTCAATGGAATTTGGCAGAGATCAAAATCAGGTCACCTTCAGCTATGCCAAACCTAGCCTCCTTGAGCAAGGAGTGACAAATTAACAAAGGAAACTCAAAGATATTACTTAAGTCTCCCTCTAATCAGAAAAACAAACATCCTCTTCGCTATCATAATTTCTTCACAGACAGAGGACAATGATTCAGTAAGTGACACATCAGGTAGAATGAAACTTCAGAATATGTGTCAGCACAGCAGGGAGAAATGAGACTGTGGGGACACCTGGACAAGTATGTTTTGACAGCACCTTCCCTTCAGTACTTCATCTTTACCATCTTCAATAATGTCAGCATACACAAGCAATACCTTCATAGGGAGTTGTACTTGTCCAGCACTCTATTCGAGAGATACCCAAAAATACACCTACATATCAATATGACAAAATACAGTCTTGAACAAAAAGAATGGACTTCATTCTTTGGGTTATTTAATTTTTGATACCTCCCCCAAACTCACAACTACATTTTGATTTAAGATAGTTCTGAGCTACGCCAAGTGTTACTAAGTCATAGTTAGTGAGCTGGCAAGAAATACACAAGATGATCCAGCCCTAATCTTACAAAAAACATGGTGACTGTATCTCTCAACTGTAGATGTTAATCCGTATGTCTGTGTTCTTCCCTGCACCTCTTGCAAGTTTTTGTGCTCTCCTTGTAGCCTGGAAGCAGAATGAATAATGTTTAGAGCAAACAGATTTTCCTCCCACTATCCAAACATATGAGCAAGTCTTGCTGGAAGTTCTTTTAAGCATTTCATTATCCCGGCTATCCAAAATTTAAGGCCCTGTAACTAGACATTATTTATGGCAGTTATTGTCACTATCTGGAGATTTGCATATTGCACAACAAAAGGGAAACAACCCAATCATAGAGCAAGCATGATCCAACACTGCTGTTCAAGGCATCTTATTTGAAGAAGAAAAGAAAGTTATGGTGTAATCCTTTGGCATGGAAATCAGTCATCCCAGAGTCCCTATCTCTTCACATCTCTTTAAGAAGCTGTTCCTACAGCCTCTCCTATGGTCACTCGTTCCATGGCACAGGAAAAATGGATTTAGAGTAAATAGTTCTTTTCCACAGGGAAACATCAAAAGTATCTGGCAGTTTACAATGAGGACAAAAAAAGAGTAAATGTGACAATTTTATACAAGATACACTTCTACACAAGATTAATAAGCACAACATGATATTAAATGACTCCCGCATATAACTTATGTATCCCACAACATCACAGTTCACAAGGCTCTCTATACAGAAATGGCATGCTTGGGCTCATTGCAGGGAAAGATACAAGAGAAGTACAAAACAATATTGAGTATTATTCAGTTTAAAAAACATAATATTTTTCATGGATTCCCTAAAATACATTAAATTATTGGTTATTCTACTGGTTTCTGGTAGCTATCTAACAGGAAGGAATGACCTTAGAGATGAAATCTCTCTGGATTAAGCCCAGCCAGCATGGGTTCATGAAATGAAGGTCATGCTTGACCAACCTGATCTCCTTCTAAGACCAGGTGACCCACCTAGTTGATGAGGGAAAGGCTGTAGATGTCATCTACTTGGACTTTAGCAAGGCCTTCGACACCATGTCCCACACCATTCTCCTAGAAAAGTTAGTGGCTCATGGCTCAGACAAGAACACCCTTTTCTGGATAAAAAACTGTCTGGACGGCCGAGCCCAGAGAGTCGTGGTGAATGGAGTTAAGTCCAGGTGGCGGCCGGTCACCAGAAGTGTACCCCAGGGATCAGTTTTGGGGCCT
>NW_010112644.1:0-5394 GCF_000699245.1 Pterocles gutturalis | reverse complement strand
TTATATATATATAAATGAGTTGTAGTCTTTCTGCCACTCCTTTAAAATATTTTAAAATCCTTTCCTCGGGGTATGTGTGGAAGCTGTCATATTTCTAACATGTTGCAAATCTGCATTTCCTATTGATCTTATCTACTCTGTGTGTGCTGCAGCAGTCTGTGTTTCACATCGTAGCCCCGGGGCCTCCATCCTCATTACAAATCCGTTCCCAGGAGACTGGAGATGCACCAGCTGATCACAGATCCAGCAGTAACAGCAGGCGACCAAACTCTCTAAGCCCCTGAAATACAAGCAAGAAACGATGCGTGAAACACAAGGTACCTTACAAGCAGGTTTTCTAAACCCCTGCTCCTGTTTGGCAGCAGTGACGATTGCCAGCCTTCCCAAGCACCTTGTGGGCATTCACTGCTGAAGAGAACAGCATGTGCTCATCACTGAAAAAAAGCAGGTTTGGGGATTAATTGTTCAGAGGTTTCCTCCTTGAGGAGCTATGCTGGCTGCTAGTGATGCCCTGTGCAGAGACCCCAGCCCTGTCCTACCCTCACCCCACACCAGGCTCTGCTTCAAGGTTTCCCTTGCTCCCATGGCACCACCAAAATCTCACCAGCCCACGCTGCTCCTTGCTGTCTCTGCACCCCCTACATCCAGGAACAAATGCAGCTGAAACTTTTTTTTTTTTTTTTTAAATTTGGGCATTAGGGAGTGTACCCACCTTTCATATAGCCCAAACATCGAGTTATCCCACTTCTTTATTTCTCACAGTGCTTGTGGGCAAACCCCTCTGTCCTGACAGCACAGCCCTCACAGCTCCCCATACCCAGAAACCTGTGCATCCAAAGGGCCCTAGCTTGGGATGGCAAGTGAATGGTCTCTGCAGTTACAGCACCAAGAGTACAGCTTATGGTAGCTCAAAACACCAGTGCCTCAGGAATTTACCTGATCTGACCGGGCTGGGGCTTTTTTCACCCATCTTCACCCCAGAACTGCTTGCCAGGCACTTGCCTGAAGTTGCTGCTTTTTTTTTTTTGCCATGCCACCTGCTGAAAACATTGTGGAAAACAATTCCTGGACTGCATCAGACTACCTCTTCTTTTTGTTGGCTTAAGCCTCACGTGTATGGTTTTCCCAGCTGCAAATCTTAACTGTGCTTCTTAGCAGGGCATTAAAACCCGGACTGAAATCAGAGCGGTGTCCTTCATTCATTCCTCTCACAGTCACAAGAAGTTCATAAGCCCTGTGCCTGTACTGTGGCTGATGCAACAGGACCGTGGCAGAAAACTGGGGATCCACTGAGTCCAATAAAAATAATACATTAAAATTTCATTTTATATCAGGAACATGAAAGCATCAAACTCGTGTCCTCTTTAATATACAACACATGTGAAAATCAGCTACAGGACCAGAAAAAGCTTTCTTCAGTTGTGCCTTTCTAGGCAGAGTTGCTGCCTAACTCTCTTCTCAGAGCAGGCAGAGGAACCTCAAAGACGCAGGTGTTTCTTATGGATGAGACAAGTCCCTGCTCAGTGCTTGCAGTTCGCTTGAAACATGCCACTAATCTTCAGTGGGGTCTCTGCTCAGCTGTGCAAACATGCTTTCTTTTTGAGGATTAGGTCCAAAGTCACATGAAGTTTTGTGGCTGTGTTTTAAAAAGAAAGATGAATCTGAAAAAACAATAGCAGGGATTACTTTCCGTTTGGAGAAACAGCTTGCAAGCTTTCCCGCAATCGAGGGATGGACCAGCCGCAAAATCATACATCCCTAGCAGCTTCCATTTGCATATTTTGTAGCTCTTCATTAAAGGGAATGTGGTAAAATAATGCTGCTTCCATGCATTAGAGATGAGAGAAAGGGGCCTGGCTAGCTTAAAGGATGTCCTGAGCTCACGGATAAAGTACTGGGGACAGCCAGGATCTGAACTGACTCCCAGATTTAGTGGGTCTGCTTAGGAGCAAAGCCATCCCTCTCCCAGTGCTCATGAAAAAAAGAGTGGGAAGAGTTGTCAAGAAGCTTGTTAGAGAAGCTATTTTATATTTCCCTGCGTCTGTCCATCTATTCAGCCCCACAAGAGGAGTAGGATAGGCAAAGTGCAGGCACAAGCTATATAAAAAGGAGAGAATGAATCAAACCTGACACCAGGTTTTGAGCAAAGGTCCAGGGTGCTTCTTGTTAATCTCTTTCCACTGCACCCCGGTCACTCTGAACAATCAAATATCAGGGCTGTGACATGTTAAGCCAAAACCAGGTAGAATAAGCTGTTGTTTGGATTGTGCTTTGCAGGGAGAGGAGCCTTGTAGGTTCACTCCGTCCTTAGGACCA
This sequence comes from Pterocles gutturalis, assembly GCF_000699245.1. Classification (NCBI taxonomy): domain Eukaryota; kingdom Metazoa; phylum Chordata; class Aves; order Pterocliformes; family Pteroclidae; genus Pterocles; species Pterocles gutturalis. Next base: position 3,078 of record NW_010112644.1, on the reverse strand, counting down.
CCAGGCAGGTTTGCCCCTTTCAGTAGCTTCTCAAAGGGAGAGAAGTAGCAGCATGGCTTTTCATCTTAATCTCTGGTGTTCAGCTCCAACTGGCAAAGATGAGCCAAATAAAGCTATTCTGGGGCTGTCCCCTGCATGCAACCTTTTTACATTGGCATTTTCTCCTTGCAGGACAGCAAGGGCTGTGACTGGCACCACAGGGAGTAAGTGGCTGGAAGGCTAACGATGCAACCTGCTGATATCTCCATTTTTACTACATCCAATTAAGCAATAAATGATTCTGGTGGAAGTGTGAAAGCACACAGATTATTATGCAAATCAGGCTGCTTGGCTACCAGCGGGCTTCTGCATTGCCCGAAATAACACTGGTAGGATATTACTGCAAATGTCACCTTTCTCCTCCATTAGTTATTGCCTCCCATCTCACCCATCATGCAGCTTCTCAGAGGTCAGAGATGTGATTTCTCACAGACCAGGAGCAGAAATGGATTTTAAAGAGGATTTTTAACAAAGCTCTAGTCACCTTCCACGAACATGCTAACACATTCAGTTCCCGCCAGCCAGGGACCCTGCACTGGCAAAGCTACCTGAAGAAGCCACCTTGACTTCTTCACCAAGAAATTTGTGTGGAGCCAAGCTATAATCTGGTTCACAAACATGCTCCGGACTAGAAAAGGCACCTTCTTTTTGGGAGGTGGTGGACAGAGCTGCCTGGAAGCAAGGAGCTGAGGGCTCTGACGGAAATCAGGGGCTTTACCGTCCATTTACTTATACTATTAAAAAAAAGCAGAAGGAAGGAGTGACACTGAAAATTTTGAAGCACTTTGTTTCACAGTTTGTTTTGTCCTCCCCACTTTCCTCAAAAGGATCTCTTTTGTTCTGTGGCCCTAAAATCAGAGAGCAAGACAAGAAGTGTGAGCTGCCTGCCCCCATCCCTGTCGCTGGCTGTTGTTGGCAGACAAAAGCTATTGTTTGCTGTCACTGGTTATTGTTCCAGCAGCAGCAGCCCCCAGTGCCAGCCTTCAGCTCTGAGCACTTTTTGTACTCAGCATGGCACAAACAATTGCACAGTCCCTTTCTCTAGATGACTGCAATTTAAGGAGAGAAATACTTTTCTCTGCATTTTCCCCCAGGTCTGGGGACACAGAAATCCACAGGCTGGCAGCAGTCACTCTGGAGATGGGGGTCAGAGAGGGAGCAGTCATCACCCATTCCTGTAGCACATGGCCGAGACCAAGCACACGGCAATCCCTCGGGTGGAAAAAGGTATCGCTCCATTGGCTGCACCTGGGTCAATCTGTGCCTCAATCTCCAGACCAAACCCTCTGAGCTCACAGCACGGCTGAGTGGGGTTTACTGCAAAGCCCCCGTTTCTGTCCCCAGTACAAAATTAAACTGAACTGAACTTGTCCAGATTTCACAAAAGGAACATAACTGTCCATGGACAGTGATGCCAAGACCTGATCTCTAAGCAGAAGAATGAATGCAAACAAAGCCTGCTGTACAAAATGTGCAAGGGACCCTGATAACAAGGCGATCCATGTCATCTGGTTATTTTCTTGAGCATCCACAGCACATACCTAAGATGCATGACGAAACCTGATCAAACTCTGCAGGTTTGCTTGAATTTGTCTTGGAATTTTGGGTGTTTATTAAAACATGGGACTCAGGAGACAGTGAGGCATGTGGTCTGAAACAGACCCAGGAGTGCCATGTGTCTGCAAACCAAAGGTCCCACTGCTCAGTATCTCCAGGGATAAATGGTGATCACAACCACAAATAAATCTTGTGCTTTAGCCTCTGATCATACTTTACTTTGCACCAGTGTAAATCTAAAACTGCCTAAAACACCTTGGAATAAAATAAAAAAGGAGAAGGAGAGAGAGAAAGGGACAAGTCTCTGTTTTACTTCTGCAGTCAACGAGGCAGAATTCAATATCTTCTTGTGCCTAGATTGGAGAGAAAGGGACATTTGTCTTTTCAGGCTGCAAATTGAATTGATTCTTGCTTGTCCCTTTGGGAGAGAAGGAGTGCAGTGACTTTTTAAAATGACAAGAGACTGGTACAGATGGGCAAATCCCTTTGTAACCAGGTCATGACACAGAGAGGACAAGTGGGTATCACCCCCAAAATCTCCAGCTTGCTTTGATTGCTCCTGAATTTTGAGATGGGAGAGAAGATCAAGAGAGAAATATGGGGGTTTTAGAGGTTCCTCACTGCTCTCACAAGTTGTTCATCAGACAGCAGCAAAGCAGTTTCAGGGTTTCCTTTGCCTTCTGTTAATTGGCTTCATCCCCAGCAAGCAGGAGTACAATCCTGAGGCTCCATGTACTCTGTGACATGAAGCCACAATGGATTTATTTTGAGGGCTGTGTTTAATCATAATTCGTACTGGGAAGGTGCTACCAAGGAGCCTTGCTTCTGTGTCCCACCGCATCTACTTCCAGGTGCTCATGGTGGGCGTGCAACAGGCACATCCCTGCTGCACCGCACCCCGGGGCCACATCCCTGTGGTGGCTGCAGACTAAGGCACAGGCATTGCCCCCTCCCATGCATGCTGGCCGCTGCATTCCCACTCTGCTCTACATCTTCCCAGGCAGCTGTTAATCACTGCCACTTCGTTACCGACTGCTGGGGCTTCACTCAGGCGAGAGGTGTGAGCTACTTGGCCTTTGGAGACAGAGCTTTGCCCCTCCACATGCCTCTTGTCTCTTGCCAGCCACAGTAAAATGGGGGGCTGGAAATTGCTCCACGGATTGAATTTCCAGAGCCGCAGCCTGCGGTGCTAGGAGCCATTCGCCGAAACATAAGGAGCTGACCTGGCATGCAATGCTGCTTTCCAGAGAGAGCTTCCCCACCGCCCCCAGCCCCTCAGCCGAGCTGTGAATTCCTCAAGATCCAGCTTATAACGGGGCATGTGTCAATGGCTGAAAGGCTGCTGCTACCTTATTTAGATGGCAATGGAGCCTGAGCCACCGAGGGTACCTTCTGGTCACAGAGGACAGCAGGCTGGGGTTGTAAAAAAAGATTATTTTTATACAGTGTATATAAAACTTACATATATTATATATAATAAAG
>NW_010112643.1:357-690 GCF_000699245.1 Pterocles gutturalis | reverse complement strand
AGGGTTAAGGGCGGCAGAAGGCAGCAGCTTTGGTCCAGCTTTCTCCTGTACATCAATATATTGAACATCCTCTAGGCTGGATCCGCCAGACCGGGTGCGACAGGCGTAGCAGCCATGCCGTGTCCCCAACGTGGGGAGGGTTTGGCAGCGGGACGGAGGGAGGTGAAGCAGTGTTTGCAACCCAGACTCCTAAAATTGTTATCAGCTATGAAAATTAAAAAAAAAAAAATCCAAAAGAGAGAAAAAACCCCAAGGATTGCCCCATCCCTCCCTTCTGTGGGGGACCCCGAGGTCCTGACCCCGGCCACCAGTGCCACCTGTGCATGGCCCCAG
>NW_010112643.1:0-333 GCF_000699245.1 Pterocles gutturalis | reverse complement strand
CAAACCCGCATCCATGGCACCCCAGCAGCACCTGCTTCCCAGAGCGGACAGATTGATAGCGTAAGGAGATGTATTTAGGCCCAAGACAGTTCAGTTGTGTTAATTATGAAAATATAAAGATAATCTATATTTAATGTCAAATTTTTCTCAAATTTACTAAAGAACGAGCACGTGATGACATTTAAATGAAGAACAAGGTGCAATTAAACTCCGAAACGTACAGTAGACTAATTGGGAGAGGATGACAAATATAGTTATCATCAGCAACTAATTAGGGACCTGCTTTCGCCTTCCCCGCTTGATTCATCTCCGCGAGGTGTTAATAAGTGACGG
>NW_010112642.1:4929-51324 GCF_000699245.1 Pterocles gutturalis | reverse complement strand
TTCCCTTCCAACCCAAACCACCCTGTGATCTGATTCATGTGCTTTTCTCCTGCAAGTTCCTCCTGCAGTACCTATCTCTGTGCAGCTGCAGCTGTGAGGTGTTGCCATGTATACCCAACGCTATACATTAATTAATTAATAAACCTGAGTAACAGGAGTCTCCTATAATGACAGCGACTTGAACCAAACAGCCAGCTTCATGAAGCAAACTGCATTTGCTTCCCATCGTGAGCTCTAAGTGTGGCAGTAGTCGGGGACTCTCAATATATAGACTCTGAGAGGGCACGCATACTTGCAGAAGAAGGACATCTACTACACCTGTTGCGCATCGCCATGCCTTCCCAAGCTGGTGATGAATATTTCTACCCAGAATGTAGGGTGGAAGGTGGCGTCTTCCTTGATGAATTGGGGGCTAGATGCTATGACTCTGTTATTTAGACCGCTTTATTAGAAGGGGTTACGATTTTTTATTGCCTGTTGCAAAGCAGATACAGTAGATCTTCCCAAAGATCAAAGTGTGTCTCTAGGGCAGACAGTAAATTAGTAATTATAAATGAGAGTATCGTCATTGATGTCTTGAGAGCTTGGCTCAAGAGATCAGAGAGTGTTCTTTCCCCCTTTCTGTTCATAAGTCTCTTTCTAGAAAAGATTACTTTTTTTACACTTAAAAGCAATATTCATGGACTTCATAAGAACAAGTATTTCAGTAGGACATGCTCTGATCGCATCACTCCCTGTTGTATATGGTCTTATTGTGGACTGATGCTTCCCTGTAATAGAGAGTCATGGAGACTGATGGCAGTGATGTGCGTTTGGGGAATCATATCGCTTAACTAATTTCTTCATATTTTATAGCAAGTACAGCCTCCATAGGAACTTTTTCAGCAGAACGGGAGCTCTTCGCAGCTCTGTGATGAGGTGCAATGAGTGTATGAGACAAAATAAAAGCAAATTAGAGAGCACTTGACTATCCTGAAAGAGGAGATTATCGCTATGGTGGGGAAAAGTGAATAGAAAACAAATCACACTACGCTAAAAATTGCAAATAAAAAACCCAAGAATAAATATCCATTTCGTGAAGGGATTTGAAGTTAACTTTTAATATCCTAGCTGGGAGATCAGTCAGAATTGGGTCTTTGTGCAGAAGATGGAGCAGAGCTCTCATTTACTATAACAAATCTGGAGTCACTATATTGTAAGAACAACCTCAATCTGAAACATTTAAAAACTTTTTTACAATTTTCTGTATATTCCGTGAAATAGAAAGAAAAAGATAATCCCATTTGAGAGTTTTCTGGACCACACAGCTTTAGAGAAATGCTTTGTGTGGAAATTACCACTGCAGAAATAACTGAGTAGGATTATACTATCAAGTTTTAGGACATTTATGGGGTGGTGTCAGTGGAGATAACAGCGTTAGGTTTTCAGGGGTGGCTTTGGTTCCTTCATCCCAGTGCCCTGTTGTGAGAACTTTCTGCTGCTGTCCCAGTGGATGCGCTGATCTGCTCGGTCTGAGAAGTTTAACCCAGGTGAGAGGTTTCTAGTGGAAGGAAGGACTTGTAGAACGGTATGAAACACAACGAGCAGATCGGTTGATAGTGCTTTTCTACCTGTCTGTCTGCTCCTCTAGTGCACTGAATGGCTCGGACAACGCTGGAGTTCTTCATTTGGCTGCCCTTGGGCAGCTGAGTCAGATTTTGTTAGGAATATGCTCTCTTTTCCTTCAGGCCTATTCTGAACCTCGAGCGAAGTTCCCCTGAGTTCAATAAAACAGACTTTTTTGCCTTTGCAATGACAGGAAGGTCAGCTCTATTGGTTTTATTTCTCATTTAATGAGGATTGGCCATCACGAAAATACTACACAGGCTGTCAGGGAGAGCAAACACAGGTCTGAGAGGTTGGGCAATGTGAGCAGTACGAATACCTTGTTGAGTGGACAGGTTATGTTATCTGCTTTCCTAGTCTTGACTTCGCATGGTGGGGCCAGGTCCTGTGCTTGGGTTGTGTACGGGCACAGTGGGATGATGTTTTGCATGGAGTGTAGCACTTCATGACCGTGAAGCTTGCGTGAGTACAGGGTAAATGTCACCAGCCCTCAGCACTGTTTCCAAGCGAATTGTAGGTTCTTTTTTCTAATTTAATCTAAGGAAGTCAAAGATGTCAGAAAGATGCCAGAAAGCCCAATTTGATTGAAAAGTACTCAATGAAACACCATCCTAGAAGTAGCTTCTTGCCAACAATATGAGCTGCGTCATTGCGGCACACTGCTGAAGCGCTTCACTCCGCACTGGAGGGACTTCAGATGTGCCTTTGCCTTTTATCTCCTCTTGCTATGACTGGTAGGACTAAGCGGGGCTGGCAGTTAGCACCAGATTTTGTTCTGTACATCAGCATGTTTTGGATTGGCTCCAAGTCACCAATTCCATTAACTGAAACAATCCGACAAGTCGTAGACGTCCGTTGGCCACCCCAGCTGCCACAGGAAAATTGGCCATGAAAGTTGACCAAACAATGCTCTACTTTTGAAGATGTTAACATTTTGATGAGGAAATCCAGTCTGTAAGAAATCCCTGACGATACCTGTCGTGGTAAATTGCATAAAATTAATTGCATTAATTTATTGCTGGCTGTAAATAGAAGCGCGGAGGCTTTGTTTGCCGTGTTTGCGCTATTACTCAACTTAAATGAGTGACATGCCACAAAGTGACATGTACCATGCTGGCCGGAGTGCATCGCTCCTGCAACATAGTTCCTAAGGGCCTAGCACTGTGAGCTTCGTTTTGGTGAGCATCTTAAGCTGGAACATCTGCCCTGAACTGTAGCGAAAATGATGTTATTAGTTTTTACAGAAGGAAATTCCTACCCCCCATGTGAATTCCTTTGGAATTTGTTTTCCCTCTCTGGATGCAGAGGATTTAATGAGTGATAAAATACCATGTCAAGAACAGGTCGGATTATTGATGCTTTTTCATATGGAGAGCTGTGGGTGATTTGGGGGATTTGTTTGTTTGAAATGTGGGTCCCATTTTGTGAGGTGATTCCCAGAGAGATTAAATTTTTGTCATTATGGTATTGTGCTTTTCCACCTGCCCTTACAAAATATTTATACCATTTTTTGAGACCTAACGTGATACTTTCTTAAACGCCAGTTGGTACCAACTTTGATGACATCTGTGTACTGCTTAAACTCCCAACACTTTAATTTCCTCTCCATCTTTGTTCAGGGGTCTTGATCACCCACTTTATCGTTAAGATCCATCTGAGGACAAGCCCGGTGGAATGGGCAGTGCAATGCAAACACGTGTGACAAATCTGTCTGATCTGGTGCTGTTTGGTCTTTAATATTCTGGGCTGGAAGATAATTTCTGAACGCGCCTGTCAGAAGAGGTGGGAGAGGGACAAGAAGCAGCTTCCTTTGGATCTGAAGATTCATCTTGAAAGGCCATCAGGTGATAAACTGAGATTTGAAGCAATCATTAAAATATGTTTGACTGGTGGGGTTTTTTTGGGGGGTGATTGAGTCAACCTTTCACCCAGGTCTGAATGCTCTGGGTGTGCTTAAATAGTTAAATTACCCCCTTCATGTTTCTGCACAGGAGAAAAAATACACTTAAACATTTTAGCTTTTAAATATGGGAAAAAAATCTGTCCTTGTCTGCTGTGATGGAAATGTGAGGGAATCCTACCTGAGTTATCCGGCGTGACATGTTTGCTCCCTGTCACTGGGTTGCTACTCTGGTTTTCCGTTCTTTCTGGGTGAGGAAACATCTCCGTGTAACAGATTGCACATGAACGTTTGTCTTGTGAAAACAGGTGAATTGACTCAGTAAAAAAGCATTTGGCCTCAGAAATGTAGATGTTAAATGTTACTGCTCTAGTAACATGCTGTGAAAAGCGATGGGAAATTCAGAGATGTTTGAGCCAACCACGAAAGGATCCTTTACCTTTGGGGAGCGTCGTATTGACCACGGTTCTCTTGGTACCTGAGGAAGGTGAGCGAGTTCAGAGGGGGAGTAAGAAAGACTAGGTTTGCAAAATAATGAGAGACTGGCTACTCAGAGCAAAAAATAATGTGTTTATCTCAGTGCCGAGTTTTCCTCCTTCAATAGATACCACATCCTGAGCCGCAGCAGGTTTGGTGGGGCAGGAAGATGCTCATCCTCCTCGCACACTCCAGCGTGCCCGTGCAGGTAAAGAGGACGGGCTCCAGCGTGTCTGCATCGCCGCGGCCACCGCATCGCCGCAGCCGATGGGCCGTGAGCTGATTCATATTGATCGGGATGCTGCTGACACCCGCTCAAAGCACCGTCTCCCATCGCCATGGCAACCAAGAGCCCCGAATACTTGTCCACATACTTTAGGAACCTCATTAAATCAGGCAGCAGGACAGCAGCTGTGGTCTCAATGTGTTACTCTGACAGCCAGGGGCTCGTTTTTATGATGCTCAGGTGATTTTTGGCCCTCTCTTGGCCAAACTGTTGAAAATGTGGGGATAGTGGGACAGATGGCAGAACAAATAAATATTACCAATATGTTTAACGTGCACACGTCTCCTGAAAGGTGCAAAGCAACTGCGCTCAGTTTTATCAACTCTGGTAATGTTAAACAAAGCATAAATAAAGGATAAAAGAATACAGCTGAGCTGAGCGGTTTTTGAAAAATGTGTTTAAGCAGCTGATTTTAAGAGCAAACGAATTGAACTTATAGTAGATCTCATAAAATGTTGCACAGGTATAGGTAATTAAAGTTCTTATATATAATAATTAAAATTCAGCAAAGCAGGGCCCAGATCGGTAATTTTTACCACTGCCTTCCATGGGGCTCTGCCAGAGGTAGCATCACCAGAATAGTATCTGCTGTTTCTTAGACAGAGGCATTTCTCATGCACCGTAGGAATGAAATACTCCAGCCACCCCCCCAGCTTTGGCTTTCACCTCGCTCTCCGGTGCACTCCCCTGAACTGGGGTTTGGTATTAGTAGCGTAAATGGGACTTCATACCACGGAGCTACGCTAAAGATAGATTTAGCCCCAAACCATTCTAAAGTCATGTACAGTGCATTTTATGTGATAATGATTGGAATTATTTCATGTTCTTCATAGGTCACTTATTTTGACGTAGGGTGTTAGAAAGCAGTAAAGTCAGAGTAATTAGATGCTTCATGTCCTAGTATTTTGCATAATTTTGAGTTGGTTTGGGCTTTTACCTTATTGCATAAATAAAGTGGAAAATAGGTGGCGTAGAGTTCTTGTTCTCCTTTGTAATGTAGACAAAATTGGTTGCATCGCTGATTCCCTCTGGCGAAAGGTGGTCACCTAGAGTATATTCTTGGTTCTGATCGTTTCCAAAGGACCAAAGAAAGCAAGGAAAACATCAAACTACATAGAATAAGCGTGTTACAAACCCCAAAATCTCAAAACTGGTACATCTCAACAAGAGCTGAAAAATAGCAATACTGTCATCCAGGTGCTTTAATTTTCCATGAAAGGAAATGACAGATGCCTCAGACCCTAAATTAGGATTTGTAGATACTAAACAAAGCACCTCAATTAACCACTAGTAAAGCAATTATTAATATTGGCTGGAATCCATTCTGCCCAGGGTCTCAGGCTGCAATCCAGTCCAGTTGGCTGCCCAGGACTCCCTGACCTGGTAGGTACCCAAATTCATTTGATAATTCCCTCCATCATTTGAAATTGCTCTGGGCCCTTAACCAGGACTGGGTCCTTTGGTTTACATTTGGATTTTTTTTGTAGCCATTGACATTGTCATATAAAATGGGACACATGAACCGAAATGCGAGGATTTCCACCTGCCCAGCTGGTACAGGGCGTTCGGTGGGAGTGAGAAATTGTCTGAGCTCCTCTCTGGCTGCCTCATGAGCCGTGTATGCCCACCTGTGGTGTTGGGGAGAAAGATTCCTCTCAATCGGGTTATCTCCTGGAGAGAGTGTTTTCTGTGAGGTTGATTCAGTTGCCCTCAGTGTCTAGAACATAGGGACACCCTCTTTTGTCCCCTAGACTAGCAAGCAAAAGCAGAGCCCCACTGCTGCTAATCTGATGGATGATGATCATCATCACTCAGAGGTGAAGAGACCTCGAAGACCTGGATCCACGGTGGAGAACGGCACCTGATGTTTCCTGTTGCTTTCCTGTAGCCTCAAAGAAGCAGACATTCATCTTCTCATGAAAAGGAAACCCACCGAGGGGTTAGTAAATCTATAAAAATTACCTCTTGCTCAAAAAATCCTTCGTTTGCAAATAGGGAGTGGGATTTCTGGTCTGGCCACTCTGGAAGACAGAATCTGCCCAAGATGGACCTGTGGTCTCATCTCAAGTATGGCCATTCTTATGTTTAACTTTAGTGGATTGGATTGCTGTCTAGAGGCACTAAAATTTTGGAGATAGCTGTTGGGAAGTAGGAAATGCATACATTAGACAGATTGGATTGATCTCTGTGATTCCTCAGGTTTTCCATTAACTGCCTCAAAGATTAAGCAGTTATATGAGATGAACCCACCTGCCCCTGCTCACTGCCCCTCAGAGCAGTAAAATCTCAGGCAAGGATTAACAGAGGTACGTCAGAGGGACTGGCAGGGTATCCCCCTTAGAATAATATTTTCAGACTACTCCAGCCATTTTAGGAATATGAGCCGTACTCTGCGTGGAAAATTGGACCCTTTCTTTTTTTGGCAGGTTTATTTTTTCATCCACCCTCTCACTTCTTTTGTGTATTTGGAATTCAAAATAAATGCTTTGCTTTATATAGTTTGTGACTGAGGGCAGTTGTTACGCAGCTAATTTTATTCCATCCACTGAAAAGAAAAATGATACAAATACCTTTTTTGACTGTGTGAATAAGATGAGCAAAAAGAATCTAAATTTAATGACCACATCTGGGTTGCTTTTCTCCTGCAGTAAACTCAAGGGAATCTGCTTAAGTAACCAACGTGCACAGAATCGGGCTTCAAATGTGGCTGTTTTACCTGGGAAAGCCGACGGGCTGCCTTAATGGCATTCTCCGAGAGTCCTGCACAAGAGAGGGATGATGCTGCTACATACGCAGATGATATGTGGTCATAAACCACAAGTAACTACGTGATGAAAATGGCTTTTGGTTGCCAGCACAACCTGTAAGAGCTTAAGGAAAGCTACTGGGGCATTCCCGTAGCCAAAGTGCAGCGTAGCATTGCTGATAAACAGGCTCTCCTGGGCCAGGTTTTGCTTTTCCAAGTGGAGCACAAAATGTTTCTGACACATGCTTGTCAGGACTACTCAGCTCCACTTTATGGGTATTTTGTAACTGTGGAGGTGTTGACCATGGAAAAATACATTGGAATCTTGACTTTGGTAGATAGAATTATGCTCTGAGTCACAGATAAAATCTTTTAATTGTTAGTCTGTACAACAAATATATAAAATAATGTCATAGAAGAGAAGGGAAAATCTCATTTATAATGACCAGTCATTAGTAACTGATAGGATTTTGCTGTGCGGTGAGGTGAGGCAGTGGCCCAGGTTGCCCAGAGAAGCTGTGGATGCCCCATCCCTGGAGGGGTTCAAGGCCAGGCTGGATGAGGCTTTGAGCAACCTGGGCTGGTGGGAGGTGTCCCTGCCCATGGCAGGGGGTGGGACTCAATGATCTTTGAGATCCCTTCCAACCCAAACCTGTCCGTGATTCTATGACTACAGTAGTGACAGAGGCTGTCCATTCCACAAATAACTTGTAGTGATGTTTAATAACTGATAATAGTTTTATTCCTTTCCTAGATTCATTTTACAGGTGCATACTTAAACATTTAAATATTTGTATTGTGTAATTAAAATGAATTAGTGGATTCCCAGAAAACATGTATGAATTTGAAATGACTCTTAGTAAAACCAATTAAGCAGCGAGTAATTGTTTTACTTTGTATCAGTAGTTTGAAATTGGCTTTTTAAATTGAGAAGCAAAGTGTAGCACAGTGAATGCACCTGTGTTTCTGATTAAGCAGTCCACATTGAAAAATACCAAACAAGAACACTTTAAAATGATAACAAGTGAAATGAAATTCAGCGTACATTTTAGTATTTGTTGTGCCCAGAGATAGTGCCTGAATCTCATCAACTTCAATGAGACTTCAGCAAAGTTATAAAATTTACGACTTTGCTGAAGAGTTGACTTAAATTAAGGCCGGTGACAGGCAGTAGTCCTGCGGGAGGGAGCAGGGTTATACCAGCACAGGAGAAAATAAGCTGTCCTAGTAACCTTTAATTTCTTTTCCCAAATCCTGTAACAAATTCCATTTCATTATGCGCTGTTCAAGTGGTTATTCACATTGATGTGACCGATAGGTTTCAGTCTCCGTATTTCAGTGGAGCCAGCTGGAGACACAGCAGAGTCCACAGTTTACAAAGAGTTACCTTGAATTTCTTGGTCCTTTGGTCTCAGAGGGGTCCAATTTACACCGTAGAGGAAGCCTACCATCAGATAAAGGGCCTCCAGGTGGGAAGAACCATTATCTCAAGTTCTTGAAGCACATGAATTCTGAAGCACAGAAACCTCCCTCGCTCTTGAGTGGAAGTGACCATTCTTCCAGCAACAAATTATTTATTCATTAAAAAAGAAAAGATAATTGGTCCATCCAAGATTTTTTGTAAGGCCAACCCAAACCACATAAAAAAAGCATTTTCATTCTGTATTTACAAAATAGCAGTGGTCTTTTTCTCCTCCCATGCTAACTCAATGGTGATGGTAATAAGCCACATAAGAAGGCTCATTCCTGCCTGGCTGGACTAATTCAGACACCCAGAATACCCCAGCAACTACCTGGAAGGGATTTTAAGGTGAAACTCTGTAAGTCCTTTGGAAATAGCACTGGATAGAATCTGGGAAAGGAGCGTATGGTGAAGGAGGTCCCCACCAGCCCCCTTGAGATGGGGGTCCAGCTGCCAGGACTTTGTCTTGGAGATGCTGCCTCCCTGGGAGGGACGTGTCCTCATCCGTAGAAAGGCATTAAAAGCAGATTCAGGTTAAATTTGTTCTTTCCAGAGCTTGTGTGATGGGGAAGATACATGTTGGGCTCTATGCTAGCCCAAGGCTAGTTTGCACATCCTCTGGGAAGGGGGTCAGCCACTTGGCAAAGTCCCTTTGTGAGCCAGAGGACTATGAAATAGACTCTCAAAACCTCATTAGTAGCGTCATTTGAACTTATCTGTATATAAATATTAGTGAATTAGGAGGTGAATGTGTTCTTCGGCAACTGTATAATTTTACAGATTCATTTTCAAGCACTAGCAGGCTTTAAAAATTAATCTCTTTTAAATGAAATGTTCATTTAAAAATGATGTTTAATGAGGTCTAATGCATCCTGAGATGCTGGCAGGAGAAGGTTTGTTCTGCAGCTGATCCTGACAAAGGAGGGCAGGGAGGTAATTAACAAAGACAATCAAAGTTTCATTAGTATTAATAAAACCTGCAAGTTAAAATGTTTTGATGCAAACAACTGCTATTTATGTTTTGAAACACCATTCTTTTCTATCAGGACGTCTTTTCAAGATGCTTTATTGTGTGGGTTTCTAGTTGACACCACACGTAATAGATTTCTTGGAAATAGACTTTAACCATTAAACATGAGGATGTATGTCATTATTTTCTTCAGCTAAATGCCTGAAGGTGAAGCTGAGTGAATTTAATGCATTAAGAAAGGTAATTGTCAGATAATCTTGATTGCCAAGATTCTTCCTGCTCCAGCAAAAACTGATGGTGGCATTATCTGTGTACACAAACATCTCATTTCTCCGTTGTGGCTTTGATTTAGGTTTGACAGCAATATACAGCAATGTTACTAAGTTATTTTTGTAGTTTTCTTCTAATATTTCTTTTGTATTTCTCATCTGTTTCCTTGTTCATCCCCATAAATTACACTTCTTTTACCCACTCTTTTCCTTTAAGTAATAATTATATGGTCAAATGGATTGCTGTGCATTAAGGGCTCGAGGGAAAAATTGGCAAATTTTCCAGTAACAGATTTTTTTTTTCTTCTTTTTTGAAAGCTGAGGTGTAAGTTTGTCACAGCTTTCGCAAATCTTCTTTCTCAGCAGTCATGCATCAAAGGCTTAGAACTGCAAATGAATTATTTTGATTACTGCTGCCCTGGGAAGATCTCCAGGGATGGGGGGTGGCAGGTTTAGCTACTGTCCGTTCCTGCCAGGCCAAATCCTGCTCCCAGGGAAGTAAGGCATTAGGAATTGAGAGCACAAATATTTTTATTTACAGAAAAAAAAAATCAGACTCAGACTCCTGTGTGCTCTTGGTGGTCCGCTTCCCAGATTTGGTGGAATTTAACATTTTGTTTCCCTGTTCTAAGCCAGTATTTCAGAAAGTGAGAAGACAAAATGAAGGATATCTGAGCAGACAACAAGAAATAAAAGGAAAAAAAATGTTTCCAGATATATTTACATCATCAAAGGCAGAAACACCATTTCCTTCCCCAGGTTTTTGCTTCTGGTAGATCCTTACAGGACTGACTCTGCCTCCTCACTATGGGGAAGCCTTAGAGATGGGGATAAGGATAAAACCAGTGAGGTTCTAGATAAAAAAGTTGAAACCAAATGGACTCAAGATTTTCTGCAGGATTTTTTAATCAGTTCACAAAACTCTGTACTGCAAGGCATAAAGGGTTTTTTTTTTTGTTACAATTTTTCCATCATGCCTCTCAACGGGAAGGGGAGAAGGTTGGGGCAGGAGGAGATCTGGGGCTGGCAGCCTCTCTCCACATTCTTGTCTCCTCATTTTCCATCCAGCAGAGGTTACCTTCCTTGTGCTTGGTCCTTCGGTAGGATCAGCCTCACACTCCACTCTTTTGGGATCCAAGTAACAACCTGTTCATTGTAGACCCTGAGAAAATAGTGATAAGCTATGATTTCTGGAGGAAAAAACCTCTTTTTGCTGACTCCCTTCCTGGGTATTCTTACTGCCTACTGAACCTGCACCTGGAAAACCTTCCACTGGACTACACGCAGGTGCCGTGAGAGCAGAAAAAGCAAGTCCACAAGGGGAGTAAGGGCACAACAGCTATTCTTCAGCTGCTATGCCAGGCTACTCCATTAGTACAGCCCCATGTAAGCTTGCACCAGCTGTGCGAGTTCCTCCTCAAAGTGGTTTTGTAACAAATCAGTGTCTTTTGATCTCAGGGTTATCCATTTGGGCAAATAACCTTGTCCTCAGTGCTTGGTACTTGGTCCCTGTGCCTCAATTACGTGGCATTCCTCTTTCAGAAGATGCTCTTCTAGACCGCTCTTACCTTTCCTGCTGCAGTCTTCATCAATCCCTTTTGATCTAGCCCTGTAGCAAGAGCTCCTCACAAATACAAGGATGTCCTTGCAAAATGATACAGCAGTTTTTCCATTTTCTGTGTCCCTCAATTAACTACTGAGGCCAGAGTAAGTTGTTTTGTTGTTCCTTGAGTATAGGCAGGGACTCTTTAAAAATGCTTTTATTTTTCTAAATAGAAAAGTGAGTTAAATAGATCAAGTATCTCCAGCTGTAATGAAAACATGTATATTTTTCATAAGGACGTACAGCCCAACAAGGTTTGGCTTAAGGTTCTTTTTTCTGGTCCCACGTTCTGAATCTGCCTTTGAGTGTTTGCCATCAGGGCAATTTGGAGCCTGTATTGGAGCCACTTCTCCCCCTTTTCTTTGTCACCCACCCCTCAGGGCAAGTATCTTCTTGTGCCCCACACAGGGGTATGGTCCTTTGGAAATCTTCAATCACAAAAAATCCATAGAAAGTATCAGACGGTCAATAAGCATCGCTGTACTGATACGGCAACAACAGTGGACTTGCCAGGTAGCGTGAAGGCAAAGTTCTTGCCAAGGAGGGCATATAAAATAGTCTCTTATTTTAATTAAAGGAATTATTCATGGGACTCCAGATGTTTTTTAAAAAGAAAGAACAAAACCAGCTGCCTGACAATGAATAGCAACATAAATTTTCTGAGTTCTCTGTGTCAGTGGGGCAGAATGGCTCCACTGATCAATCTATCTCTCAAGTTTTATAAAATAGCGTTAATAGCTGTTGCTGTCAATACTTGTATGGAAAAGAATTTAATAGAAAATTGTTGTCATTCTATGACTTTTTTTTATTAAAAAACGTTCATTGGAATTATATCCTTCTGCAAGTTGTCTGAAAAAACGGCTCTGAAAAGGACTCCCCGCTGGACTAAATTCTATAGGCCTTTAGAGGAAATTCCGTCGAGCTGTATTACATTTCTATAGATTTCATTCCTAGTGCTCTCTATGGGAGTTTTTTCCTGGGAGGACACATGTGAGAGATCTAATACTCTACTTGTATGTCCTTTAGTATTCGGTAGTTTTCATCCTTTTTTTTCTTTGTTTTTGGGCTACCGAAAAAATTTTCCACTAGAACATGTGGGCTCTTGTGTATGGAGTTTAAGCTCAGTGACCGTAGACTTCGCTGCTTTATCCAGGAATTACACATCGGCAGACTCCGGTGGATCTGTGGACAGCACATGGCTTGCTTGCTTTCCTTTACGCTTGCCCTGGAATAGAAAATGTAACCACCACTCGCTGTGTTTGTAAGTGACTGAGAAGAGCTGCCTCCACGTTTAGACTCATAACGCATGACTGTAATCATCACCATTGTCATTTATTCGTTTCCACAGATTCCCATCTGCTTTTCCAAAGTGAAGATCAGGCTGGAATTATCCCCTGATGTAGGAAAACAGGAGCAGTTCTAAACCATCAGTAATATTACTGCCGTGGTGTTAGTTTTCAGAGAAGCAGTGTTAGGGGAGCAGAGGGGATACTCAAAGAAGAAAAAATCCTGACACTGCTGGGAAACTCCAAATATGACGGAGGGCGCAACTAATGAAAAAATCTGCAACCATCATACTGAAATGCACCGTGTAGGTTTGAATGTGCGCGTTCAGTTGGGTTCTCACCGATGCACATTAAAATATAAGAATCAGTGGACTTGATATTTTCCGAGCCCAGCATTTTGCCCCCATTTTGATGTTGAAAGACAGAAGAAGAACCCGTAAATATTGCATGTAATCAAATATTCTTGACTTCTAGGCAGTGAGTGTTTATTTTTGTATTCCTCCTTGTGAGTAAGCTAGACAAATCATTTATGGAAGTGTTCTTGCTGGCTCTGAGAAATCATACAGATGAAGGAGCAGAAGTTTTAAATTATCCTGATGCAAAACAATTCTTGAGGCAGGGTAGACTTTTTTTTTTTTTTAAACGTTGTAGGAACTTTGCAAGTCCCCATGAATCAGTGCAGTTGGAATCTTATGGAACAGGTTCAAAACTGTCAGAAAGGTCTATTCAATATTGAATGTGCTTGCACTTTGAATAACAGAGAGGAAAATCCAGTGTCTGCCAAAAGAATGTAAAAAAGGACTGATAAAACGAGCAGAAATCAGTTCTTTCAACTCCAAAAGGTTTTGTTTCTTTCTTTCTTTTTTTTTTGTCTTTTTTTTTTTAAGTAAAAAGACGTAAACACAAAAGCTGCGGTTGACAGTGTCTCTTTGACAGCACTTTTGTAGCCATTTAAGCAAAACAATGCAAAGCAGCTTTCTGGAGGGTGCTGGCAGAACATACTGTAGCTTTCAAACTTCGCACAGACTGCTGAGAAATGAAATGTTTGACTGAGAAGCTGATGTGGGTTTGGCAACATTGCTTAATTGATAGTGTAAAAAGAAAGAAGATTCTGCTTCGACCATCTGCAGCAGTAACGGGGACCAGCTCTTTGTCTCCCAGCATCTGTAGCCTTTCTTCCACCTCTGCCTCACCAAAATCGGTTAATTCCAAGGAAACAGTCCAGCACATGTACCTGGAAGGATCAAAGGGTGTGAATTTTGTTTCAGATTTAATTACTGATATGAAACTCCTCTTTGGTCTTTCCTTCTTCCTCTTGGATGAATGGTTAGAAATGGAGTTGGGGCAGGGGCTGAGGACCGCTGAGGTCTCTGCTCTGCTGTGACAGCCCTTCCAAGCCTCGCAGGGTGGTGTGTGCCCCACCTGAGAGATACGAGGGGCTTTAATATAGGGTTGCTTGGGCATTTGGTAATGTGATTGGGATTTTCTGATATTTACAAATTCAAAATACTTTGCAAGCCATTGGTGGCTCTCATAGTAATCCTTGCTCCTCTTTGGGTGCAATGGCAGAGCCACCTGCAGAAGCACGCGTGTGAGCCCTGGCTGAGTACTTCCACAGACTGCGGTGCAAATAAATCTATCGTATTAATTTTACGTGTCGTGTTTCACCTAGTAGTAGAGTACTGCCTAGACCACACCATGCCAGCCAGAGTTTAGGTGTGTATAACCAAAGTTGCAGTCTTTCTCTTACCTGAAATCTACCTGCTTAAATTTGGGTCCTTTTTTTTTTTTTTTACAAATAGATCTAATCCTTGAAATTGCTCTGTACATATAGCTTTAGACAATGTGCTCTGTCCTCCCACTTTGAGTAAGAGGATTTTCTTTGCCTTGAGCAAATGCAAGACTTGCTTTGGGAGACCAGAGCGTGACCTGTTTATTCCAGCATCCTTCCTCTGGCAACGGCCAGTGCAGGGAAATGGCAAGAAATACCAACACATCCAGCTGATGGATAAGGCAAACCAATTCAGAACACTTCTTCCCACTTCTCCTAAATCATGAGCTAAGTTAAGCCCTATGACAGAAATTTTAAATCTCTTAGGAAAAAAAGGAAACAAAAACCAAACCCACAGCATTTATTTTCAAGTAACAAAAGAGTGATCTCTTGTGGAGCTTTCTTACGTCCCTTGGCTCCTTCCTTGTTTGCCTTTTTCATATGGAAAGGGGCCGATCTAGCCATGATGTTGCACAGCTTAAGCAAATTTCCCAATCAAATTACTTGAGCATCTGTCTGACCAGATTTCGGAATAGAGCGCTTAGTTGTCAAATTTTGATATGAAAGAATTTTGCAGAAAGCCTGCGGTAAGCATAAAAGTTTTATTTCAGTTTCTGTAATGCTTAAGAGATAAACTGTAGGACAGTTCTTGCTATTGTACAAATATCATCTGCAAAAATAATTTCAAGTGATGAGCGTGTTTGTGACTAAGAAGAAGTTGCCATTGTCAGCTTAATCCTCCTCTGTGTCCATCCATCTGAATTCCCTTCCCAGTCTGCCTTCAGGCACGTTACGTACAATTAATAAATCATCCTTAGAGACTCTGGTTTTTTCCGTATATGTAATTTTGGCTGGATTATGTTCAAAAAGGGGAGCAGTACTATTGTACTAACTGAAAATATTTTGTATTGTGCTTTATATACAGAGCCTGTATTTCTAATCTCTCCTTTATTTGGTAGTATTTATCATGCCGCTCGGACAAAGTTGTACTCCTAAGAAATCTGTACCCAGAAGCAGAGAACCGTCTCTTGGTCTAGCAAGCCAGTTATGGTTCAAGTAAGGAATACACTTGAGGTGACAGTGGACAATTCATGAGCAAGGAGAAAACGATGTGAAATTTATTGAAAATTTGTTTTCATGAACTTTTCACCCAGCTCAGATTTGGACCCCTGAACGCAAAGCTTGTCCTCCTCGCTCTTGGGAGCGTTCCCTCCCAGCAAAGATTTCCTGGCTTCCTCCCACCGCTACCCTCACTCGGGCTGCAGTCCAACAGCAGTGCTACACTGTCTGCTCCCTTTTTTCTCCCATTTTAGCAGGAGAAGGACCAGACTAGAACCCTGTGCTCCAAGTCCATGTGCAATGCTGGGAACGTTGCTTCTCTTTGGGAACACGGTGGGGTTGTGGAAGGAGGGAATCCCAACCTTCTCCCATGCGCTTCTCCGGTGGGGACAGCCTGAAGGAGTGTCACGTTGTACATCTTTTTCCGTTGACCTTCTTTTCTCTGTTGGCTTGTGCTGGAGTTAGGTGGAAGTGGCAGATCGTTGTTGTGCAGCTCCCTCCCATGACAATCAAGGCTTTCACTCCAGCTCTCAGTGGAGAAGGGAGGCTGCTGGACCTGGCCAAAGCCAGAACACCATTTCCCAACAACAGGTTGATGAAGTGACGTTATTTTACACATAGCTCTTCAAGATGTAATCCTTAAATGCTAATAAATATCTCTTCGTTTTTTACACATAATAGCTAGAATTCAGACTTTTTCTAAAATGTCAAAGCTGCAGTTGTAACGTACAAAAATTTATACTTTAAAAAAATCTGAGGACCGTGTTTGCTGTCTCTATTTATTTTTTTTTAAGTCCTAAAATGTATTTTCTTGAAATGGTGTAACCCAGAGGGAGGGATTTCAATGTACTGGACTCAGAGGAGATGACCCCTACTCCTGTGACTTGTAATTAAGAGCCTCTCATTGAAATTGCCAGGAGTGTCTGTTCATTCTGGCTGTCACTTGTTTTTCCTCCAGCTGGCTAACAAGGAAAAAAAAGCAGTTTTCTTGCAGGTTTTTATCTGGAAAAAATCACAGCAACCTGTTGTGACTGGTAGAGATGTGTGAGAGAAATTACAGCAATGTTTTGATGTGTAGCACTAGTTGTAATACCTCTGTCACCGACACCTAATGCGGAAGGCAATGATAACTTCACCAGGAGAGGAATTAGATAAAGTGATCTGTAATAACTTTAGTCTGGGTTGTGAATCGCTTCAGCGTTCTCTGCAACGTTTTGTCTTCCTCGCTGGCCTTCAGAGGTTTGGTGTCTTCCCTGTGTTTGACAAGTGTTTGTCTGAAATCCAAGTTTAAGTTTTTATGATTGAAATTTTAGGGTTTTATTTTTCCTTCCCAGAAACCTACCAAATGTTTGGGGGTTACTTGATAAACGTTAAGGCTGAAGAAAAGGTTGCAGAGGAAGCACAGTGCAATTCAATGGAAAGCTTTCTGAAAACTTCGAATGTTGATTTTATTTGTAAATAAACAAAATTTAAAGTTGTGAAAAAAATCCTACATAAAACTAGATTTCTTTTTGCTTTTGGCAGAGTTAGTGCTTACAAAGTCACACTGCTATCAACACTCCTCTGTTGTAGGTATGTGTTGCTTCTTACTGCTTCTGTGCAATATTTGAAACCGCGTCCCACCTTTCTTACCACTTCTTTTTAGTAGAAGAGACCCCTTCGAAACAGATAAGAATAGTTCACCACATTTTATATTATCTCTTTTTTCTGGGAACCAAGAAATTGTGCTTGGGGCAGAGCAAAGTTTCTGAAAAAGAGGTTTATCTGTTGGCACTACCCAATGGCTCACGAGCTGGAGATAAATGAGGCAGCAGGAGAAACACCACTGGAGGAGGCTGGACCAAGCCCAGCGGCGCTGGGTGAAGCTGGCTCGCCCTGCCCGGAGGCAGCGATACCCTCCTCCTCCGCTAACGATGTGCTGCAGGTGAGCAGGGAGACTCCCCGTGGGTCACCCCTCATTAATTGGTGTCAGCATCATCAACATGAGATGGTGGCCAAGCAGCGCAGCTTTCCTGGCTCCTCCATGCCCGGCGCCCTCCTACAGCTCGTGAAGACAGGCAGAGCCCAGCCCTGCTTCCCGGGACACCCCGGGGCTCAGCCAGGCTTCCTTCCCTTCCCTTGGCTTTTGCTTCTTCGTGGATATGTTTTAGACTTCACAGTTGGCTACACCTCCCCTGGATACGAGCGTGTCGCTGTATATTTTCAAACTCCTCGTGTGGCGTGCCTTGCAGTTAGCTCATTCTTTCTGCTGGATAGAACCTCAATACGTTAAAAAAAAAAGGATTAGTATGTGCAAGCACGAAAAAAAAAATCAGAATACTGTCGAGCCCTTAATTGGCTAACTGCCGTCAACCATTTCAGCACTTGCATCTTCCTAGCTACTTGTACCGTATTGTTAGAGGGGAATAAATCATTTGACACAACTAGGTTTTAGAAAAATATGTGAAAACCATTCAGGCAAAAAATCAGTTGAAATGTATGAAATTTTCCATCTGAGTGCTCTCTGCTAAGAGAAAATATTTCAGCAAGGTGCAATATTTAATCTTGTTTTAAAATAAAGAGTTTACTATATAAAATCACTCAGGGTATGATTTTTTAAAAGCAATGTAATTTTATTTTACTTTTAAGGTTTGTACCGAGAAATGCTGGAACATGACAAATAAGGTCTAGGCAAACCGGTGCGGTAGAAATAATCCTGCTGCGGTTGGGATGTATAAGGCACACGCATGGGTTTAAATCTATGAAACACTTAAACCGATGGAAATCTGCAAAGGTGGCTAACACGGAGAAGAGCCCATACTTCCCTTTATACAAAGTGTGGCTTTCCCACCTCTGCAACCTCTGTGAGATGTTTTTCCTCATTTGTGCTGTTGGAAATGGTGGATTTGAACCAGCTCAGAGGAGGAAGCAGAGCAAATACATGATGGAGTTGAGGTCTGAGCCCAGGTGGCTGTTCCCATGTTCTGCCAAGGCGTTGCATGGTGTGCACCGATGCTTGGGACCTCTGCCCCCTGGTTAGTTTGCATGTTTAGAGCATGTCCTAAAAATACAAAGGTTGTGGAAGATCACTGTGTATAAAGTATTTTATTACAGACTCTGCTTTTTGGGCAGAGATGTAAATAGTTCATTGAAAATGTTCACTATAGAACATTTGGCTAATTAAGTTATTCAAACTATAGGAGTTTTGCAACACATACACGCATGTACCCAGTTGTGGCTCATTAAAGTTCTAATCCTGAATGCTGCTGGGAACACAGGACATTTCTCTGAATCTTTTTCTTTGAAGTTTTATGATCTACAGGAGAACAGCACTATATCCGCCATCAATACGTGACCAATACAATCAAACACTATGTGGCTCCACATGCATTCTCTTAATTGTTAGCTGTCGTATTGAGATTAAATTGGGCATTAAATGAAAGTTAAAGAGAGATTAAATTG
Organism: Pterocles gutturalis; assembly: GCF_000699245.1. Lineage (NCBI taxonomy): Eukaryota > Metazoa > Chordata > Aves > Pterocliformes > Pteroclidae > Pterocles > Pterocles gutturalis. Next base: position 32,449 of record NW_010112642.1, on the reverse strand, counting down.
TGACCTGAGGTGTAGTAAAGTCATACAAGCACTTAAATATAAAACCCGTTGTTTATTGGGAATAAAAGTGAGAACTCACTTTGCTTTGTTTGGAGAATTCAGTTTATTTTTCTTAATATAGATTGAGAAAATTTAAAAATAAATTCTGTGTATGGTCTGTGTTTACTCTCTCAAAGGAAGAGCTTTAGGGACCAGAAAGCTTTCCCATGACCTTCTGTCTGCTCCTGCAACACTCTCCTCTCTTCCCAGGTGGTGATCAGGGAACCTCCTTAGAAAATCCTCCATGCACAGCTGGGCATCTTCGGTTTTGTGGGTCTTAGAAATGGAATTTGACTTATTCTTTCTGAATGTTTAGGGGAATGTTTGTTTTCTTTGGCTTCAGGATTGGGTGGGGTTTTTTTTCATCATTGCTTTGGTGACTTGAACATCAAATATCCTTTTTGGCTCCTTAACAGTGCACCTAGGCTGGGCTTTGGGAGCTGCAGCGTCTGGGGGAGGCTGGAGATCGCAGCCCCCATTTCCCCCTGAGTTGGAGACTGAGGTGGGACTGGCAGCCCTTGTCTCCCGCAGCAGCAAGCCATTGCCAAGCAGCTAATTGGCAGCATCTTGTTTCTTTGGGAGGCCGTCTTCTGCCTCCCACCAAATCCCTGCCAGCGCACGGAACCTCTAATTGGGAGAAGGGAGATGCAGTCTGCCAGGCTGCTCCTAAAAGCTTGCTGCTCTTTGAATTAATGACCTCATCTTTGGTTTTGTTTTCTTCCTGCTTGTGCTACCGTGTCTTCGGCTCTGCTTGCTTCCTCCTCGCTGTATTTTGTTGTTTCTGCATGGTTCTTGGTGCATATCGGTCACTGTCCCCCTGAGGTTTCCAGTGATGACTGGGAGATGGTAATGTGCACCCACTCAAAGCACTTTGGACTTTTTTGGGAATCCCAGCCCTAAATGACTGTGTTTGTTAGTGGCAAGCCTTAGCACAGAATAGAGACCAGGCACAATTTAGCTCTAAAACCAGCATGCCATTGCCCTGCGTGGACGGACCCTAGATGAGGTGGGTCTTCTGTCCACGAGGCTTGGTTTTCCTTAGGGAATGTGCACGAGGCTTGGTTTTCCTTAGGGAATGTACAAACAGGATGGTCCCAGCCATAGGAGCAGGAGGACTGAGTGATGCATAGGCTGTGCCTGGCTGAAAGGGGTGGATAAGATTGAACCCATTATATTTGCTGTTCTTTCGAGGCTGAAAATAGTGTTGATGTGAAATGTGGCATAACGCTAAATGATCAAAACACACAGGGAATTTTGGTCTTTTACGTATTGTCCCTGGGTGAGTCTGATAGCTCGGGGTGAGTCTGATAGCTCACTTGAGACAACAGGCTGAAGCGGTGTCTAATCTGAAACAGATCTTGAAGGCTTCTGGCTCCCTGTCCAGTGCTCAGCTCGTTCGACCGTGCTTCCTCGCCACTTCCAATAAGCAGTTCTACGGTTTGCTCATTTAAAAACCCTTTTGTTCCTATTGCTCCATTTCTTATTTATAAGAATGTTAAATTAAGCATTAGCCCTAAATTAAATCATGTGAGCCTGTGATATGCTTTTCACTTCAGCAAATATGATATAAACCTTGCAATATAAACAATTAAAAGGAAGAGCAAATTCAGACGTATTCTAGACATTGAGCAGTCAACCTTTGCAACCAAATGCAATTGTGTTCATAGAAAAATAAATGATGAAATTAGATAATTAAAAACCGTACCCAACAGGGCCATGGCGTAACAGCTGATCTATAAGAGCTCCATGAGATCAGTTCTCAAACCATAGACCTACGGAGAAGGTGATACAATGCCTCTCACAGCAAAAACCTCCCACAAATGGACATGAGCTATAGGCATGAATTACTGTAATTACAATTAATTTAGGAAAATGAGGCTGCACATTACTCATAGATTAGGAAGCGGTATGGGTGTTTGAAGAGAAAAGGTGATGATCCCAGTTCTCAGGAGGTAGTAGAAGGTTCTCGGAGTCAGGCAGTGGGATCCCCAGGACATCTTCTGGCCATCAGAGCCGGACAGAGGGCTCCAGCTTGAGAACCTGGGGTTAACTGCCATGGGGTTATTCAAGATTTAGATAATTTATGTCAGTTTCTGAGACGGATTCTGAGCTAATCTGTACTTTGTACAAATCCATGAGCTTTCTGCATTGGAACTTCGAGCAAAATTGGATTAATTTATGCATAATTAACATAATTAACATCACCCATGGTAGTGGGTGACGCGTACTTGTTCCCTTCACTTCTGTTGATCATGTTTTCATTGGATCTAAATTTCCTTGCTCCACCCTCCCCTTAACTGCAACCGCACACTATGGATATCGTCTTGCTGTCGGATGGTTTCTATAGACTTTGCTAAAAGTATTTTTTTCTTTCCACCTGAAGACTAAATTGCATGCAGTTTGCATAGAGGTTTTGGGGTTAAATGCTCCAATATTTCTATTTCTATTTCTGGGCTTGGAGTAAAGTTTTTCTCTGCTATTTCCTCACTGACCTTTTTAAAAATTGAAATTACTTTGGGCTCCCTGTTATGTTTGCAAAAGACTTCTGCATTTCACCCCACTGTAGCGACATATTATAAATATTTCCTTTGATGTCTGTTTTTCCTCCATTCCCTCCCTCCCTCTCCTTCTCCAGAATGGCATGCTGTTCCTTCTCTTTTTCTTCCACTCCACGGCTGCTTATCAGCAGCCCAAAGCTAGGAGGCGGTTCCCTTTAGCATGGCAATAAAGGAACACTTTTTTCCAGTAAGTAGCTCGGGCTGGCATTATATGCCAGAAACTCTCATCTACACAATGATGAGTTCAAGTTCTGCATTGTGCGGAGGGTTTTTGCTTTCACAGTAGGAAAGGTGATCAGTCTGCAATTAGTCTTCTCCTTCCCCAATCTTTTGTGGCTCCATCTTTGCTAGTTTCTCATCTCCCAGGACCAAAGCTGAAGGTAACTTTTTTGGAATCCGTTTAATGTGACAGTCTTCCCATCATCCAGCTCTGCATAAAAAATCAGCCTGTCCTCCAGCTGACGGTAAATGATGTGGCATTAGAGCAAGATTTGGAAAGATGTGCCTGGAGTTCACTATTCTGGTCAGATGAGCAGGGGACGTGCTTTTGCATTTTAATTTGAAATTCAGTGAATATTTTGAATGCCACAGCATGTCTATAACGTTATTTAAAAGATCCTGTGCACTCAGGCACGTAATGATTGACGTTGGCTGTAACTTGATGCAATGTTGCACTGTTTTAATTCTTTTTGGGGCAGTGTTATCTTTGATCACTTCGTATTCACTGGAAAAATCCCACAATTGCAATCCCACATTATGTTTCAGTGAGGATGCCAAGTTCTCTATGGTACAGCGCTATTCAAGGCACTTTGTCCACCCTCAGGCTGCTCATTAAAGTGATGGCAGTTTCTATTTTAATGAATAAGGTAGAGTGCAAATTCCCAACTTCATTCATAGACCTTGAATGGTAAAAAGGAGCGGGTTCTTTTTTCGGTTCCCAACTCCTTTGTTTTCTTGGAAATTGTGTAAATGTGTTCATAACCATGGCCACAACTCCATGTGCATACAAAACCCATCCAAATTAGAAGATTTTGTGTCCAGGGTTCATATTTTTAAAAGCTCATTCTGTGACCAACACCCCCCATCCCAGATTTTATTTCTAGACAGAGTTACGTGTCCACATTGCGAGGGGTAATAGTAGGAAGATGTCTAACAAGAGAGACTTAGTTCCCTCTTTTAATTCTCTGTTTTTCCCTCGCTAATCGTCAGCCCTGTGCCAGAAAGCCTTTCCATACAAACATAACATTCCTCGCTCGCAGTGGCTGCCAGCTAAAAGGCTGCACTTGCCCACAGTTACACAGCAGGAGCATGAAAGCTGCTGCACATTTCCTCTCCGGTTAAAATACAGCACTTTAAGGTAAAGCAGGAACTAAGTGCATCGCCAAAGTGCTGCACGAGTGTGAACAGTCGGCGTCAGGGAAGGAGGCAGAGTTCCCCGCTCGCGCTCCTGCCTATTATCCGCCTGCCATTCAAAACTAACGGCCCGGACGCCTTCTTTTGACCGCTGTTACTCCTCGATTTGCTGTGAAAATCTCTTTTTTTTTTTTTTTTTTTTTCCCCTGCCCATTACCCAAAGTTTGGGAATAGCTGTGGCTGCCAAGTGGAGGTTTTTGAAGGCGATGCTGAGTTGTTCCTCAAAACCGGGTTAAGGAGCACGTGTTTTATTTTGCTGTGCCCACAGCTATTTCTATTCCCCCTGGAAGCCAGAGGGAGAGGAGGTTTGGGGTGCCAGTGGCTCCCTACCGATAACAGCAGCCAGGCTGCCCAGAGGAGCTGTGGATGCCCCATCCCTGGAGGGGTTCAAGGCCAGGCTGGATGAGGCTTTGGGCAACCTGGGCTAGTGGGAGGTGTCCCTGCCCATGGCAGGGGGTGGCACTGGATGGGCTTTAAGGTCCTTTCCAGCCCAAACCAGTCTGTGATTCAATGATTCTGTGCTCTCGTTTTTGTCACTGCCACGAACGGTGGGCTTACACGTTGGGTATCGGTGTGGTGGTGGGAGGTTTTGCCTTGGGGTCTGTTTCAGCTTTCCCTGTCCACAGCTCCTTGAACCAGATCCATATTTTCTCCAGAGATTTTGGCTTTAGCCAGGACATACAAGTTTCTTTGCTTAGTGCACACTGGTTTTTACCCAGTTTTATACAATCGGAGAATCATGTACAGGCACCTTTTATTTTCTTCCTTGAGAAAAACTGAAGAAAAATATTGAAATTAAGAAAGGGGTTGGTATTCAGTAGTATTAAATAACACCACATGGTCGCAGCAGACTAAGGAATTATTTTAATATTATTTTCATTTGCATATGTTCTTCCAGAATCCTCTTGCTGAAGCCTACAGTTGCAGAGGGAAAGCTAAACATTTAATCATTTAATAAAAGCAGCTCTTGCCATGTATTTGTTGTCATCATGGATTTTACACACCAGAGGATCTTTGTGGTACACAAAGAACATGATCCAGAAGGGAAAAGTCTTACCTCCTTCCAGCTACGCTAGAAGACCTTTGCTCCTTAAGAGTCTTCACCTTCTTTATCCGTGGGGCTTGGGGCTCCCCGGATGAGGAGCTGGCCTCAACGGTGGGGAATTCCCACCCCATCGTTGTGTTTTGATAGGAACCATGTTCGACGGGAAAATGTAATTTCCAGTGCCGACTGGCGGTAGGGCCATACACACCTGGGTCAGAAATGGTAAATAACTACCAAAACTTGTGCAGTTTTCTCTGGAAGGGTCTTCATCCAGTAACTTTATGTTTCCATCTGGTACCGTAGTGGTTTCTGTGAACTTGGATTTGCAATACCACTATAATGTCATTTCCACGGTTATATTTTTCTCCTGAAGTCAAACTGGTTTCTGTTATTCTGTACCCTGTAGTAGTAGAATTTATTACACTGGGGCCATGCAAAGCTGACATTCCTGGAAGAACGTGGTCTCCCTGGACTCCTCCACTGGGCAAGTCAGCCCCAGCAGGAAGGGTCAGTAAAGGGGTTCCTTCCCTCTCCCCATCTGTAGAGGCTCGGGTTTCCTCTCCCAGCCTCATGGAAACGTCAAGTTTTGGCTCTCCTTGGAGAGATTCTCTAGGATGAATCATGATCTGCTGAAATGAAAAATTAAATAAAAGGTTGTGGGGGTTTGGGGTTTTTTTCTTTAGCTGGTAGCTCTGAATTCAGAGAGAGAGCCACTCATTGGTCTTTTTTTTTTTTTTTTTTTTTTTTTTTTGCTTTGAGCATCCTCAGCACAAAGATTTAGTGTTTGGAATTTTAAATTATGATTTGATGATTTTCCACATGCCAAAATAGATATCACTCACTCTCCTGGGGCTGGACGAGCTGAAAAAAAAAAGAAAAAAAAAAAAAAAAGAGAGAAAAAGCAGGAGAGCTAAACAAGCAAACAACACCTCGGCGTATAGAACTTGGGCTTTTTAAGGAGTAAACACAAAATTGCAAGGACTGTGGTCTTAGCAGTGTCTGACCCCTGACATGAAAAGAAGTAGATCATTGAATTAAAGAAGAGCCATTTTTTCAGAATGTAATTGCACCTTAAGGGCAAATAAATACGTTCTTGCTGCTTAGATTGGTAGCATTCCTTCCCGTGACTGAAGCATCAGGAATAATTATGCTAAAACACACTGAAGCTAGTAGAGAAAACACATATTGCATTTTATGGCGCTCTTGCTGGGCTTCTTGTGTAACATGAGAGAAATTATATTAGCACTGGTGCTACGCTGGGGTGGAATTACACCCCCGTGTTGGTCTGAACTGCGCTGTGCAGCTTTCCTCACTTTTTATAGCTCTATTAATGGTTTTCAAAAAATTGTGGGCTAAAGGAGTATTAAAATGTCTTGGCAATGTACTGTTGCTCAATCTTTTTACAGTGGGATTACATATACCTTGTTTCTGTTTGATTTTTGATTGCTTGCTTGGCCTAGATTCTGCGCGAGCATTTGGTACGACTGAATAATTTTTAGTTGTACTTTCTTGCCATCCTTTATGCTAATCTGCTGATGTTTTTTGCAGCTACAGCATCGCCAGTCAATGCTGCAGTCTACAGCCTTTATCCTTTACTGGATTTTTAAAAGGGTATTTTATTGCCTGTCATTACCATTCATTGTGGCTTTATGGACTGTGCTCGCCGCTCGCCCGATGCTGCGGCTGCCGCTCGCTCCCCGTCGCATCTCCCGCTGCCTTTGTTCTGCCGCGGGGACCGGCCCCTTCCAGCACAAGTTTGATATCGTCCCTTCTGCCTCTTCCCTTCTGGGGTGCCTTGGGTGTCCCTTTTAATGGGGGCTGCTGGAACTCGCAGATGGGAGAGTGTCATTTCGGCTCCTGAATGTCTTTGTGATTTAAACTGGATTTTTTTTTTTTCCCAAGTATCACTGGCTGGCTCACAGGGTAAATATTAAATATGAAGTTCCAGGCAAAACTGCATTATGCTTCAGGAGTTTTGATACCTCGCAATTGTTTTTTATTATCCTAACGAAGGAAAGTGCAATGTTTCATTCAAATGACGTAATTAAATTCAAATTATTTATTAAGAACACATTAAATTTCATGTACCCTCCTTATGAATCTTCTTCATCTTCCCTATGAATCTCTATTTATTTAATAGCGTATGGGCATGGGCCAAAGTCAAACCCATAGCTGCATTTCCTCAAACCTTTGGCGACTTGCAGAAAGCAGAACTCAAAGTCTAAGTAGAAGTCTTGTGACCTTGAGGAGATTCTTACAACTCACCTTCTTTCATCTTCTTTAATAGGTATTAGATTTTGGATACTTTAGTTTAGGTACAGATAGTTTCGGGACTCTTTTGTCATTTGGAAAATATTGAAGCTGTATCCAAATAGGGGTTTACCAGTTTAACTTGCTGAAAACCAAACGTAACAAATCAAAATGATTTTTTTAACGCGGATAAGACCCAATGCCGTGTTCCTAGCCCACAGACCCGTGCACAAGAGTTGCCGTGAGCCCATCAATCTTGCTCCTGGTCGCAGGAAACAGGGCAGCGACTGTTGGGGCTGATGGGCAGAGAGCAGTCGGATGCTGCCTGCGGTGCGTCACTTTTTCAGTGCTGTTGTCCTTGTTCCTGTGAAGGTGTGAGATCATGGGAAAGGAGGGAAGGCTGGAGATTTACTAGTTGGGAGCTGACTTGAGCAGAGCTATTTCTGTATGAATAAGAATATGCGTAAATCTTTGCCTGACTACTCGGCAAAAGGAAAATGGATAGTTTCCTATAGCAACACTTCAGTGTTTTCATTGCTGTTTTTCAAGTAAATAAATCATTCGCTCTGTACTTTTTCACGAGGTGATTTATATCTTTAAAGTGCAGTGTTCTTTTAAAGCGAGCGAACGTGTTACCTGTGCCAGCCCGGCCCCTCAGCCTTGATGATCTGCAGGGGCTGGTACCCAACAAGTTACCTCCCCTGCGCTGCACAGACACACGTTTTAAACAGCTTGGCTTGAACGCTGACTTCAGCAAGAGCTGAGCGCTCGACACCTCCCAGGATTGGACCTCAAGCGCTTATCTGTGTGAGCTTTCCATTATTCATTCTACAAATGAAGCCGGTTGTAATGTAAATTATAGAATGAATCTTTCTGTGGCTTAAGATCCTGTAACTTAAACCTCCTAGGCTGCTTATCTGCCTTCTGCCACCTACCTACAGTTTATCCAGTGCACTTGGCATTCTTGATTGTTCCTTGCATATAAATTTCAATCATACCCACAGGGTACCTCTATTCTATAATAACTTGCTTTGTGAGCAATTTAGCAAGAGAAGCGTTCTGCCCAAACAGTGAGTGAGACATTTGCTATTGGGGAAAAAGCAAAACCCTTGGGAAGTACCATGCATATTCCTCACACAGCGCTGTAATAAGGCAATTGTATTGAAATTAAAATAGAGATTGAGAGATTTATCTCCTCTTTCAGTCACACGGTGTCATGGAGCTGTCTGGGAGCCTCTAAGCAAAGCAATCCCACATATGCAAAACCAGCCGGCTCGGAAAGTCAGGCTGATTGGCTAATGATGGCTTGATACCTTCGACAAAAGTCATTAAAATCCTTCCTTATCTCAACAGAATAACTTTGCACTCTAATAATCTTATTACACCCCAGTTGTTCTGTTCCAGGTTAAGCACAACGCCTGCCTGTGGGATTCTGTGCCTGCCTTTCATCCCGCTCGGTGCACGGCCCCAAGCCAGCCCTTTGCACGAGTTTCTCTGCAACACCGTTGATGCTGCTGCAGAAACTCCTCTGCAGCATTAAAAAGTGAAAAATGGTCACTGGCTGTGCATGCACATACAACATAAACCTCAGAAAAACCCTGCGTGGAGTGTGTTAGCTGGAGACCTGAGTAACGGGGGAAGCAGAAAGGAAGCCTTTGTGGGAGCAGTGCTTCCCAAGAGAGGCAGCGGGAAACTCCATCCTCCGCCTGCGCCCACTCTCTGTCCTCGGCGTAAGGGGGTAGGGAAGAACGCAGAGAGCACAACTGTTAGTGTGGGATGAGTCTTGAAAGTCTGGCAGTCCATGAGAAAGTGTAAGGAGGTGGAAAAGGTGCCATTTGCCTGACATCAGGCCGGGCTGGATGAGGCTTTGAGCAACCTGGGCTGGTGGGAGGTGTCCCTGCCCGTGGCAGGGGGGGGGACTGGATGGGGTTTTAGGTCCCTTCCAACCCAACCCTGTGATTCTATGGCTGTGATTTGGAGCAGTCCGTAAAGTGTCTCAGACAGACATGGTCTTTTTTAGTGAATCCTGAGAAGCTTTGGCATTTTTAATTGCATTTAATCTATGTAGTTTTTAATTAAAAAAAAAAAACAACCCAAAACACTTGTAAGTAACAAAGCAATTGTTCGTGCGATTTACCGTTGAACCTTGTGGCACCACAGTCAGAAATGGAGCAGTCTGGAGTGACCACAGAGGAGACCCACAGCAGGAACTGTTTCAGGACAGTGTAGGCAAAGGAAGTCTCACCAAAGTCTTCTCGGGAACCTAAAAGGTGTATTCAGTGTTTCCTACCAGTATTAGAAAACAGCAAGAAGGATTACGCTTAAAATCTATTGCAAGTGATTTTCTTTCATAAAGTTAAGGAGATTTCTCTCTGTAATACTCATCATGTTCCTCCTGAAGTTCATTCTATTATCACCCTCACTAGTATTTCCACGAAGCCTTCCTAATATTTATGAGATAAGAGAGTTTTGGCCTCGGATATCCAGGAGAGCATTTTAGGGAGGAAAGACTGTTCTGGGGAGGCGATGACAGAGCGTGGCAGCGCTGGTGTGTCCTGCTGGCAGGGCCACAGGAGAAGACTGTGAAAAATGTATTTTCCAGTTTAGCAAATGAATGAAAATGCAGTTAGTTTATTCTAATAGTCTTTTCCAATCTAGACTGGAAATGTTTTCTCACTAAAATGAGAAAAAAAAACCCAAAATCAGAAATACTTTCTCAAGTCAAAACTGGAGGTAGTTCACTATTAAATGAAATGTCTGAATTTGATGTGGGGCAACTGCCAAAATTAAAGAGAGGAGATTTCAAGGAATGGTGGTACGGGTTTCCTTTTTCCCAGCTGTGTTTGATTGAAAGTCCCCCCATGGCAGGAATTCCATCATCCGATAGCCTCCAAGTTAAGACGCAAGAAATCAGAGATACTGGCTCAAGCAGTTTGATGAATTGTATTTGAACCAACCACGCTTAGGTCAGTGTCCTCATAAGAAAGCTCTGGAGCATTTCTGGGCTGGACAGTCTGTCCTGTGGGGTTCCACTTTGTGGAAAACGCTTGGAGAAAGTGTGGGTGGCTTTATGGCATGATGGTACCACATTGGCACAACCTGGGCTAGTGGGAGGTGTCCCTGCCCATGGCAGGGGGTTGGAACTCGATGGGCTTTAAGGTCCCTTCCAACCCAAACTATTCCATGAGTCTGTGATTCTTTGGTTATATTCCTAATATGTATGCAACACCGTATTTAGGGTGGGGTGCTTGAGCTCAGCTAGAAGAATCTGAATCTGCAGAAACAGAGACTTTCAGGTTTTTTACTGTGGCGCTCAACTCACAAACTGTATGAAATAATTGTCTTCTTTGGCTTCACTTCACCTTCTGTTGAAGAGTAGGGAGATACCCTTTATCCTAACCTATCTGTTTAGGCACAGGTGATTTTTGCATGTTTTTAAGAGGAGCTGTTTAAATCAAACTTGTATTTTCGAGCTGTCACTAGCAGCAATCCCTAGGCACACCAGTAGGCTGAAGCCTCGGTGTGAGACATCGCATAATCACATAGTAAGAAAAAGTCCTTGTCTGAAGAAGTTAGTGAAAAAAACCCCAAAAAGCTGTATATTCCCCATATTCACCTGTGGGAATTCAGACCCACAGGATCCCTGATAGTCTCAAACTCATGGCTTCAAGCCCCATTCCATATTTATTTTCAGCTTTCACCACGGAGCGGCTTGTAGTGCTCTACACTTGCTCATTTCTTTCTCTAACGGGTAGAATAATCGATAGTTCTCTAACACTGCCTTTAGCCAGCTCTACCCTGTTTCTGTGGAAATCACAACTCCTGACTTCACGCGGAGCTCCAGCACAGCCAACGTGCATTATAAACACAAGGTGGTAGTAATTACATCTATTCGTTTGCTGCGTAACGCCTGCGTAGAACTTACCTCTGTCTTTCTCCCAAGAGCTACAATATGTCTTAAAATCAATGAAATCGATACCTTTAAAAAAGATTTGTTGATGTTTGGACTACACACAAAATTACATCCTTTGATTAATACCGTGACAGTGTGACAGCATCGTTACATTACAGTAGGTGAAGCCCTTCCTCGTTCACCCACTTACAAGTAACTGTATCTTGTGATAATAGAGACTAAAACTCACAGCTGAAAGAATAGTTATTGACTTCCAGAAATAAACTGCAAACTACTTCCATTGTGCTCCCTTTCCGTATGCATTGTATTGTCATTTATCCACGTCCTTCCTCACGCTGGATGTCAGAGCATTTCGCAAAGCAACACACAATGTCGTCCCAACATGGGGTTTGCGCGGCGACCACGATGGTGTAAATAACAGCTTGTCGTAACCAGCCCCTCGGCTGAGCAGCCCGTCCGAAGAGCTGCAGGCACGTCGGGGTCAGTAACCATCTCCTCCTCCAGCGCTGGTGCCCACGTGAGTTATCTCTGCAGGCTCTGACAATTTAACTCTCTGCTTATAAATACTGGACTCAAGGATTTGTTTGTCTTATAAAAGATTAATCTAAGCGATAGGTATTATTTCCAAGTTTGCTGGTTTCAGCTTATTCCCCAGAATCTCCTAGGTTGTCTTCTTGGCTGTCTTTGTCAACCCCTGGTTTGTGCTCCAGTGATGTGCTTTGCAGCAAGAGATCTAGCACCTTTTTTTTTTTTTCTTCTCTTTTTTGTAAATTGAAAGAGAAGATTCTTATCACGACTTTCTGGTTTGAATGATGGGACAGTGTGGCCATGTGGAAGACTTAAGATGGCTTTGAGTGTGCTTACACCATTAAAACTCTGACCTAAAGCAGTCCCTTTGTTTTGAAAGAAGTATTTCTCTCTGAATTACGTCATATTTAATTTTATTTCATCACAGCAACACCCCGTTGAGTTTAAAAAAAAAAATAAAAAGGAAGAAGACCATTTCATTTGCTTCTACTATATGAAAATGAATTGAATGCATGAAAATTGAGGTTTTGGAATTAAGTTCTATAACATCAGGAGAAACAAATATGTCTGTGAAATGTGTGCTGACCTGAGCGGAAAAAGTTTGTTCTGTTAGATGGCGTATGTATACAAATCTATGAACTATAGATATTTGTGTATCACTATGTGCACACAGCCTTGTACACTTCTGCATGTTTTCTGCTGAAAATTGCCCTTCATGAGCACACCTCTCTTCACGTCACCGCTGAGGAGCCCCACGCAGACCTGGGTTTTGGAGATCATATTTGCATGGAGAAGAAGTCACTCAGGTGGATCATCTCCATGTTGTCCAAAGAGGATCCGCGTTTGGAGCAAGCTGAAGAACGGTGAGGGTCACCTGCAGAAACATCGGCTGCTGGAAGGAGAAGAGGGACCTTGGGGCAAGTTCTGCTCTCGTTCGAATGCAGCTGCGGTGGATTATCCAGCTGCAAGGGACAGCCCAGGTCTGCAGGCTTCTGAGGGTGCTCTGAGCAGCTGGGTCATCCTACTTGGAAAGCTGGCACAGATAAAAATAAGAACTGACTCGAAGCTTTGCTGCATGCTCTGTTGTCCTTGATTTTGCACGTTCCTGAAGATGAGCATGCTCTGCAAGGTTATAGGGAGAAGCGGAGAGAAGGACAGAAAAATTCACTGTAGCAAGACTTCAGGTCAACCTATGTATGGGTATGACCCTGGTGTTTGGTGGGGTGGGGTTCATCATGCTTATGAATAAATTTATTTGAAGTAAAATTCTTGCTGTGGCTTGTGACATAGGGAAACGACTGTTAGGGGACTCTTCACTCATTTAATTATCCTGCATGTGTGTCAGTAAGGACGGGAATACTTAGAATATTTAACAACACTCAGAGATACTCAGGAAGGTATTTTTGTCTTGTGAACAGCACAGGAGGACTCGGACAGTTCAGTGTTCTTAAGGTTCATATGACATTGAATCCCTCCTCTTGTTCCATCCAGGCTTAATTAGCATTTTCATGTGCATTTGCTTGTTCTTGCTGAAAAACCTGAGCTGAGAGTGAAAATGTTCAGGTAATTAAGTAATTATGAAATACTTCTTTCTTTGACTGCCCCAGGGAAATTTGCCGACTTGCTGTAATGCCACTGCTTGCAAATGTTCAGGTAATTAAGTAATTATGAAAGACTTCTTTCTTGGACTGCCCCAGGGAAATTTGCCAACTTGCTGTAATGCCACTGCTTGTGTTGTCACCTGCATTGTCACCTGCGTTGTCACCTGCCCATGAGCTGCAGTCAGGCTGGAGGACAGGTTGCTTTGATGGTCATCACCAACGTACGCGTTACTGAGAAGCTCTCTGATGGTGCACGCACCATATCTTCACGTAGAATGGTTTGGGTTGGAAGGGACCTTAGAGATCATCTAGTTCCAAATTTTCCAAACATTTTTCCAAACGTGTTTCCAAACATTCTTGTGTAAATGCACGGAATCAATTCACAAATAAAACCTAAAGAGTCATCCTTTCTGCTGCGCTTGGACCATTTCTGGTGACCATCTCTTGGTCATTCTGGAAGGGTGGAGAGAAGATGTGTGCCCAACGCAGGCAGGACCAGGAAGGAGCAGATAGATCTACTCACCTGCCTTGCTGGAGACTTCTTGAGATGTCCCTGAGCTAAGGGCTCTCGCTGAGAGCTGTGCCCATTTGTAACCACAGATGAAATGAAGATTCAAAGCCCAGGCTGGATGTCATGAGAGGAGGCTGGAAAAAAGAGGTGTAGGAGTGTGTCACCGTTCCCACCTGGCTTGGCTTGCGGCCGCAGCCATCGAGGGATTTGCCACTAGATTTAAGAGGAGGGGAGGCAAGCAGGGGATTTAAGAGGGATTAGCAAGCAGGCTTCGTACCGGCTGATCCGTTGCCCATCGGGGCAATTCGTAGAATCACAGGATGGTTTGGGTTGGAAGGGACCTTAAAGATCTTTGAGTTCCAACCCCCTGCCATGGGCAGGGACGCCTCCCACTAGCGCAGGTTGAAGGTCCCATGGTGCTGCCCGTGGATGAGAGGGGCAGCAGAAGCACATTAGTGGTCCTCGTAGGACCTGGCCAGCTTGGATTTGGCTGCCCTTCCCCTGTGATTGACAGCCTGCATACATTTATGGCACTTTTCCTACCTCGCTACAAACACCTAAATTACAGGCTTTAGCTGAACGACAGCCAAAACGTCTGAAAGGCTCATTGTTTCCCAAGTAATATTTTCAATACAAATTGAGCTGAATGGTTCTTGAAAACAATTGTATATTAAACTCCAGCAAATATACGTGCTGTTCAGGCCCACACAGGCTAATATAAACGCCAGCGTGACTTGGTAAAAGCACAATGAAAGGTTCTATTTTTGTTAGTGTCAGTGACCTTGCGTGGCTGTTCGAGGACTGTTCAATCTCCTGTTCAGGATGTATAAAATTAATATACCTAAGGGGGAGGATGTTATTAGGAGTTAGCTCGGAAATGCTACAGGAAATGCTGCAGATAGATGGCTGAAATTACCCTGTAGACATTGTTCAAACAGATCTGTGTTTAAAATTAAACTTACAAGAAAATCCTTTTACTAGTTAGTCGCCAACAGAATTAAGTATTGTTGATGGCATCTCCATTTGTTACATCTTAATAAAAGAAAGAGTTTTAAAACTACATAAAAGAACAAGGGAGGGAAGAGTGTTAGAAGTGTTATTAACATATTAAAAGATAACCACAATGGATATAATAAAATCCATTATTCACGAGGCATGATAGCAAAACTCAGTGAGAGTGTCTTTGCCCCTGCAAGTTCTTAACATCACTGAAAAGAATTATCTCTCTTCATCTAATTTCTGCTGCATGGCTTTACCTCAAAAGCCATACATTATTCCCCCAATCTATTTCATTGAGCAAGATAATTATCTATGCATGGATGCTTTAGCATGAAAGGCATCTCCCAGGAAGTACAACTTTCCCATTTGTTTTTTTTTTTAATTTTTTTTTTTAACAAAAGGGCTGAAAGAAAGGTGTGTGGGAGGAGGAAATAAGGATCAGCGTTTAAAACATAGCTAATGACATGCTAATGTGCCCAAATGAATATTGAAAGAACTCAAACATTGCTTTGAAATTAATTATACCACTCCCTTTGTCCTGTCGAAATGGGAGATTAAAACCTGTACGGCGATGTTTACTATGTTTAATTTGCAATTGTTTCTTTGATGTAACAGATAGAAAGGTTTGCACCTGCAAAGTAAAAAGGCTGGGAACAGATTGCAAACATTCTGCAAACACTTCATCAAGAATTTTAGTTGTCAGCCTTCCCAAGCACAAGGGAGTCTTGATGATATCTTTGTGTGCCTTTGACTCCTTTTGATTAATAAATGCAAACAAATTTCGCTCAGTAACCTCTGGTTGCAATCTATGCATGACAATTAGGGACAACCTCTGGTGAAGGGATGCACTGAAGACTCTTCCCCCCTCCTCTCCTAGACAATAAATAGTTGATGTTTAATGCTTTTTGACAATTAGAGAATGAAATCTTTTGTAGTCGTGCAATCCTGGCTACTCCTCATTATTCTGTTCTCAGCAGAGAAAGATCAGTGTTTGTTATAGTATTACAGTGGTTTGGGTGGATGAGCTAATTTTTTTTTTTCTCTTTTTCTTTTCCTAATGCTACTTCATCCCATTAGTGAAATTTGGAGCACCAATACTGCTTTTTTACTGAATGGTGGTGGGAGTTTCATCAATACGATGGATTTCAGCAAGTACTGTTAGGAACTCACATAAAACCCAAGTAAAGTATTGCTTGACTTTGTGGGTCCACCTCAAAAAATAGTGCTGAAACTGTCCTGCTAGGTCCTAAAGATATAGTTAGGTGCTTGAAGGAATTTGGGAAATGTAAGGATAAAGTAAGCTGAGAAAACCTCAGCCAACATAGACTTTGCAAGGAAAAATAGAAGAGATGGCAAGGCTTTTTAGGGGTGGGAAGACAGAACAAGAAGTGAAGACTCTACAGAGGAGGTTGGGTAGAAATAATTAAAGAAGGACCCCAAAAATCAGTGTCTGTGTCTTGGTTTTCAAGAAAGGTGATAGTACAGGACAGAAGCTAAATAGCGCTGGGAATGAAGCTGTAGGAATTTACCTGGTCTCGAGTAGGAGCAATACTCAAGTTGCTCAGTGTGCTCAGATTAGGAAGGGTTAATGCATTTGTCTGACTGGAGACAGCGCTGGAGGTTTGGAGAATGGCACACACGGTACCTGCACTTGAGAATGGGGGGACAAAGGGATGAAAAATATTCTCAGCAGCCAAAGCCTGATTGTCTGATCTCAACAGCTTACAAGACTTCGGATGCTGTTTGGAGAAAAACAGTAATTAAAAGCTTTAATTTAATTAGTTAAATCATTTGGAAAAAAAGGATCCAAATGGAAAATGGAATAACGTACGATTGTTTTGTCCAATGGTATCATATGCTGCGCTAACCTGATATCTTTCTCTGATATAAGTGATTTTCTTGACAAAGAAAATGCGATAGGTCTCATCTTTATGGACTTCAGCGAAGCATTTGATACAGCACCTCATGGGAAATTATCAGTTAAAAGTGGAGATCAGTAGCAAACCTGAAAGGTTGATAAGGAGCGAGCAACAGGTGGAAATGAAAACAGATTGCGTTAGCAGGGAGGACATCACATCAGAAGGAGGTTACCTGGGGCATTCCCCAAAGACTGGTCTTGACACTATCTTGTAATATTTCCAGTAATGGCCCTGGGGAGGAGGACCACGCTAACGGAGTTTGCAGATAGCACAAAATTAAAAACATCATCAGTACAAGAACCTGCTGTGTTGTACAGAAGGAATTTGGGAGTGGAATAGCAGAAAAGGGTAAGATTGTGTATACACCCGTGGGGACAAACGGTGACGATTTCTGGGATAAGCTGAAACTCGCAGGTTAGGGGCACGTCGATGAATCCCAAAGGGATTGGAGCCACGATGTGATGCCGTGAAGGAATTTCAAGTAGTGCTGGTGAGGTATTCCCATCTGCGGGCATCCTGCTGCTTCTGCTGAGCTGCCCTGTGCGGCTCCGATCCCACTCGAGATCTGCTCGGCACAAGCAGCTGGGGAGAAGCAGCTGTGCCCACAGCTGGCCCCGGTGCTGGGAGCCAAGATTTTGGGAAAGGATGCAAGAGCCTGGACCATTTAGGGCAGCAAAATAAATGCTGAGATAGGATATAATCATTCACCGATAAATGCCAAGGGAACGAATGCAAGCGAGGGTAAAAGAGCTAATGGACAATGTTGACACAAAACCAAATGGATATAAAGTGACCATTAATAAATTTTCTGATCGCAATTGGATTCCCAGCCTTCAGAGACCCGATGTGCCTTTCATCAGGAGAAGGAGGGAGAAAAATAACCGTCTGTAAAACATTGCTTTATCAGATTATTTGGTGTTAAACAGAGACTTTAGAGCCTCATCCCATCCCAGCGTCCCTTTAACTCTTTGAGGGGTGGATTTTGACCCCTTCCCATGGTAGGAAAGCCCATCGCTTGCTGTCGGTGCTGCGGGCGTGGGGAGGGTTGCATTCCCCAGCGTCGCTGGGACATATCGAGAGGTGACTGATTACAGGACTGGTCATTCAATCCTGAAAACATAGAGGAGGCAGCAGGGCCAATTCCATTAGGGTGGCATAGGGAATATACACCTTCCAGGGCTTTCCCTCAGCCCCAGAAATACCTCCTGCATCCAGACGGTTCCCAGGGCTGCGTTGAAGGAAGTGCGGCCGTTCCTGCAGCATCCCGAGGCCGGGCAGGTCCCAGGTCCCACACTAACACAGCACGTAGTCTGCCCTCAAATCCTCCACATTTTCTTTTTTCTTTCCTTTTTTTTTTTTGAAATGAAAGCGTGAGTTAGGAGGAGTGGTGCCTGTAACATTTGCCAGACGTCGCATGGACGCAGTAACGTATGCTGAGAGCCTTGTATATCTCGCAGATGTTTAAAATAATTCCACCGCTAATAACTCAAAATGTTTCCCTACCTTCCAGGTGAGAATAGCTCTATTCCCTTGATCTCTGTAGGGATTAGGGGTTTAAAGGAGATTGACGTTTTACATCAAGTCAATTTTAATTTACAAATGGGCCAAAAAAAAAGCAGAATAATTTTCTGAAGGTGAAGCATCATCCGTTTTCCCAAGTTCCACAAATCTGTAACGGTGAGTCACTGGGAATTCAAGCATGCAAAAGCAGGTTTTTTGTTAGGCAGAACTGAAAATTTAGCTAGGAAAGGTTTTCCCTGAGTATTAGAGGTGATGAGATAGAAGGGACAGATCCTGAATCCTTCTTAAGTCACCGTTCACCACTCTGTTAACTCAAAACCACACCAGGATCTCAGTATACTTCCTCCTCTTTTTTTTTTTTTTTTTTTTCTGGTAAATCCTGAGATGACAAATCAGAATATCTACAATGGGTATGAAATGTTTATTTAACTGGTGGAAAAAGATTCAAAAAATAATGAAATGAAAAATTTCCTTCACGTTTGCATGGTTGCCCCTCTAACTATTATTGACATCCTCAATCTCCATCTGTAGCGCCGGTGTTACAGCATGCCCCAGGGCGCTGGTTCACGACAGCCCTCGCAGGAAGATGCTGGGAGAAGAGATGGTGGCCCGCGTATACCAGAAGTTATGGAGAAGGGACCTGGAGATGGTGCCCAGAAATGTTCCTGGGCTCTGCGTGCTGAGGATGGGGTTTGTTTTCATGCAGATCATGTGCGCAGTCCTTTACACCCAACTCTTAATATTACCCAGTTTAGTAGTTTTGGGGCAGATATATTTATTCTCTGTGTTATTTAATACCCAGATAACCACTGCTGGGGCTTTTAATGAGTTCTTTGAAAAAAAAAAATCACTGTGAGCCACACATTCTCGCATACCTCCAGCCTTATTTCATGCACTTAATGGACTTCAGCCTATGCTCTGGTAGTTAAAAATCTTTCATTACTATCACTCCAGCATTTTTACTGCTTTTTTTTATTTGCTCAATCATTTCACAGTCCAGTTGTTCGGTTTTGGTCAGGTGGGCTATAAAATATTCCTGTAACAAGTTCAATCTCTGCAGCATCTCTGGCCTCCATCAATAATGACTTTGCACCGTTGCTAGTTTCCCCCAAATCACCCCTTTCAAGATCTAACAAATCTTCTTTGCAGACAAACACACATCCCAAACACACACACCTCTTTCCCAGCAGCTGCTGAACAGCAACAGTGTTTAATACACTTGGTTCTTCTGTCCCCACTGGAAAGATGTAATTTAAATTTATCTGAATTGAATAAATGAAAACTTGCAGTTGACCCTGCCACCTGCCCATGCTTTTGGGCTGCTCTCAGGGCTGTTGTCCCACAATCCTATTTCCCTTGGCTTTTGGAGGATTTTATGTGTGTGTTCTTGCCCTTCAGTTTGTTTCATGGAAGATTTGCCCAAGAAAGAGCAGGAAGGTCCCATGAAGGGTCTGTTTGGCAGGACCCAACCCCGGCGTGATGGCTGCAAGGCTCAGTCCACGCCGAGGGACCGCGGGGAGCCGCCGGTGAAGGACGGGCTGAGTTGTTTCCTCCGCCAGCTGCAAAGAAAGGGCAGTGTTGTGTCTTGTGCCTGTGTGTGCGAGGAAGGGGGGGGTGTAATGAGATTTCCCCCACTCAGATACATCTGTCTTCATTTCAGTCCTCGGCTGGCGGGACGGGAAGGCGACACTGCTGCTCCCCGCTGTTGGTGGTGAGTCCACATGGAGCATCCTTGACCGGAGCATGGGCAACACTGCAGAGGGCTGCTACCATCCACCTCCTCCGGCTGGAGGGCTGCTTCCCTTGCCATGGGGAGATGAGTCAATCGGTGGTATGTGTCTATGTGTGCTCTGGAGGGTCCAGGCACTGCTCAGGAACATCAAATCATCTCCCTGGTCCCAAATTATGCCTGGGTGGCTGCCCGAGGCTGCCCTGAGGGAGTGACATCTGTGTCCAAGGCACACTTGAGGAGTTGTGCCCTGGACAAACCCAGTGTTCATGAGTCCAACCCAAGGCTGTTGAGCTCGGTACTGGATTCAGGCACTTTCTGGAGGTCCTTTTTGGTTCTGCAGGCTCTGATTCACAGATTCACATGAAATAAGAGAGATTTAATAAACCACATATTAGGGATTTGTGGTGGAGTCATGACTCTGGGTTACTGTCCCGAAGCCTGTGATGGGAGGATCAGAGTCCGCGGAGGCTGGTGTGCGGCAGGCTGTTGAGCTCGGTACTGGATTCAGGCACTTTCTGGAGGTCCTTTTTGGTTCTGCAGGCTCTGATTCACAGATTCACATGAAATAAGAGAGATTTAATAAACCACATATTAGGGATTTGTGGTGGAGTCATGACTCTGGGTTACTGTCCCGAAGCCTGTGATGGGAGGATCAGAGTCCGCGGAGGCTGGTGTGCGGCTCACGGCGTAGCCCAGAGCTCGCTCCTGCCCCGTGGCACCATTTGCGCGCTCACAAGAAGGAAGATTTCAGCATCTTTCTCAAACACGCTGCAGTTCTGCTCGGGGTGAGGAGGGGCAAGGGAGAGATTTAGTCTATAAGCCCACAGAAATTTTAAATAAGGAAAGTTACTTTGCTCTGTGTCTTGCATTCAAATAGCCGCATGTTCCCGTGAGCCGGACCCTGCATCGCCAGCCCGTTGAGCTGGCGGCTCCAGGTGGATCGACTCATTGATTTACTTTGTGTTGTAACTCGATGGAGTGGTTACAATATCTGGGGGGTTTTACGCTGCAATCTTCCTCCTCCTGACTCACCTGGCTGGCTCCGTTTATCTCCTTCCCCGTCTATCGTACCAGTCAAAATCGCTTTCCAGTCCTTTCCCCCAGGTAAACATCATCTCCAGCCCGTGATGCATTTTGTATCTCTCCAGCAAGCAATACCTATAGAAGTCAGCACTTCAGTGATTTATGTAATTAAAATATGATGGATCAAGTCATTAAAATTCACTAGTGCTGGTACACGTGTTCACAAGTACACAACTTGTCTCCAACTCTGCCTGCCCCATCATCCCATGATGACCTTGTTTTATTGCTTAAGCTTTTACTCTATATCAGAAAATTATGAATAGCAGAACAAACTGAAGAGTGGAATTAAAACCAAGAGTGCCTGCTATATTTTTCTGCTTGTATTTACTTTGTCACTTCAAAATGACAGCCTTGAAATTCCAGCATGATCTTCAGCGTGTTCGAAAAATGACAGCTACTATAATTCAAATTTACTGCTGGATTTTTTTTTTTTACTAGTAATGAAGTTGTAAATGCAGCATTTCTTTCATTACCTATTCATTAAAGATATGACATGAAAACAGAGTTACCATGGAAATGGCTCTGTGAATTCTGAGTACATAATAAGAATTTCATTGTTTACACTACAGCATAGATAACTGATGGGTGGTGTTGTTGCTGGGAAAGTCTTATTTAGCCTCAGGAAAGCTTGCAAGGGGAAAAAGGTTATGCAATTGGTCTTCCACTAAGTGCCTGTATACAAGCAAAGCTCTGTAAAATCGGCAGTGCAAAAGAGTTTTATGATGAAAAGGATTGAATGTGGTTTTGAGCTTGAGCGTCGTTTGGAGTTGAATATTTAAACGTTGAAAACAGAGGTAGCCTGGTTCGTGTGTTACTAATGGTCTCATCGCCGATCTGATGCGTACACATCGCGTAAAAATAAATGAGCATACAGAAAATTAGGAGTTTTTATACTTAAACTGAAAACAATAGGTTTTAGGAGCGTGAAAGCATCAGATTTAATAAATGATAATGTCAACAGCTTTGTAAAAAGGTAAAGGTGCTAGAAGCCTTATTTTTGCATTTTTTTCAAATGAAATAATGCAAATCGGGAGCAGTGTCCTCTAACTGTGTAACAAGGACTGCACTTCTCTGCTGCACTGCGCCTACGGAAAGGATCTGGTTTTATACGTAACGGGACTGGGAATATTCTCAAATACCCAAACACCACGGTGACCCTTTGACAGATAAGTCAGAGTGATGGTCAGCAGCACTTTTTCTAGTAAAAAGGTTTTAATCCGATTCTGCATAGCTCTACAAAGCCCGCGGAAAAAGCTTGAGCCCTGTTAGATGAGTCAGGATTGTCATTTGTGCCACAAAACTCTGAATGTCTGTTTCTCATTTCAAAACCAGTTCATTGTAGGGAATGAGCCATAAAGAAAAGCGTTACAGATTCTGTCTTATAAAATAGAGTGATAATGATATCTCCGTTGTGCCTTAAATAAACATTTAACTGCTCCTAGTTTTAAATAATAAAATATCTACATCTGCACAAAGATGAGGAGTCTGAATGTGACCGGGCATTTCCCGAGTCCTTTGATGTCCGTGACGAGATCCGTGTTGATAATGAAGGCACAGAACTGGGATGTTTGATTTCCATCAGTACTCTCCTGTTCCAGAGTCATTTGCACTAGGCAGCTCTAATCACTTCTAATTGCAGTTGATTTGCAGAATAACATTAATGACGTCCCTAAAGCAGCCTGCGCGTCCATCTTCCCGGGTCCTTTGCAGGAGGACTGTTTCCTCCCAAATCTTCCAGTTGGCGAGATAACGGGTGGAGGGAAGGGACCATGGCAGCAGACATGCCCTGGGTACCAGCTCTTCCCATTGCCAGCAGAAGGAGTTCATGCTGCCTCTCATTTTAGTAGAATTTGGAAAGTTTGGGGAAAAGTTAGACATGGCAGCCGTCAGACATAATAGCTTAAAACAGTGAGACTGTGAAGAGCATGGGATGGGTCACCTCCATGCAAATAGCAGCTCGTACTTTCTCCCATGAGCTGGTCTGCCGTAGCGCTGTGATAACCATATTAAATGTGTCTTTATGAATAATTTGGTACTTCCAGTGTTCTGAGGGACAGCCACAGACCGCAGTTATTGCATAGGATGAATAATAATTTTGTAGGGAAGGATTAGAGTGTTATTCCTCAACATAATCTGAAGCTACTTTAGGAGAAAAGATTTAGGCAGTGGGTGGACTAGTTGCTACTACCACACATTCACCAAGAATTTAGAGTTTGCCTTGGAGATTACGTTTCGTTGCCTTGGGTGGGAAAAGATGGTTAAAATATTAGATTTGCTCCTGGTAAGAATTGTCTTCTGCCTTCAGCTATTAGAAGGGATGCTGCTGACCCCACGTCAGGGATGCGCGTTGACTTTGGCTCAGCTCCGTCAAGTTACGCAGCAGCTGATGGACGGCCAACAGCATGTGGCACAAGCAAGGGAACCGTTTTCACATCTTGCTGTTGATTACCAAATGGAACGTAACTCAGATTGTTGGAGCCGCTCGGATTAATGATCTCGGTAGTATTTTAACTTTGCAGAGCGTCTGCACCATATGTGATCCTACCAGTGTTTTGCTGGTTGAATCACTGCTGTGACAGAGCAAAGAAGTGGTGTTTAAATCATATCTTCTGTTGGAACCAAGAGGCAGTGTTTTGCTTTTGATAAAATTTCATCAGACACAAAGAGGATAGTTAAATGGAAAAGAAAAGCTGTTTGAATAATGTCTACACTGACTGTCATGTTAAATATAAAGACTTACACAGTAGGTTACATTTTGGAGGTAAATTGTTTGTTTGAGTCTGTTTTGGTTTTAAATTTAATAACTTTTTTCTTTTACAGTGTTGTAAACTATATTCCCTGATTTTATATGTAGGGGCAATTTTATTTTTTTCTGATTAGAATGAAGAGCACAAGGACAAAAATGTTCTTCAGTTGCCTCCTAAATGGACCAACGTGCCATATATCAAAATCTATAGGAGCTGTGTCTTGGTCTGAAGAGTTTACCTGGCTCCTCACATGGAGTTTTCCTGGTACCACAGGGAGAGAACGAGGAGGAATTTCAGCCCTCCTTAAAAACCTCTTTGAGGATTTGGGGACTGCAGCTGCTGCCGGGGAGCCATTGCCAAAGGGTGCGGAGGTGTCGGTGGTACATCCAGCATCAGATCAGTCCACACTTCGCTGTCGTATGGGATCCGTATTAGTCTCTGGGGCCCCTATATGCTCCTCGTCGCAGAAAACTTACCGCAGGTTGTATAGATGAGGCTGGGGGTATATAAATAAATAAATAGCAGAGGTATTTCACATTTTACTGTGTTTCACAGTTTTGGTTCTCCAGGCTTATTTTCCACACAGCAGGGGCAATTTGCACATAATATCTTTGCTGCTGGACTGTGAACATTTATGCTACATGAAGTTAAGCAGCTGGTATAAAGCCCTCAGAAATGGAGTTTTCTAAAAGAAGTGCTGACACGCTTTTAATTGGAGCGCTGGATGCCACGGGAGCACTGTGTCATAAGCCCAGGTAGTTAGTGTATCTTATTTTGCAGCTTGCAATGTCCAAGTTACAGGGCATGACTGGCTTTATTTTTAATGCAAATTATAGCTTCTTTCCAACTGTTGAATTGCAAGCACTGGGAGCCTTGCTTGGTTGCTCTTAAAACTGTTATTAGTAATTCGGAGAAATTGATTATCTGGAGAGCAGGCAGATCCTTGCAGGCAGGAGATAAACACAATTGTTTGCTGTCAGGGTGGTTTAGGTTTTTAAAAACATTTATTAAAACTGCTAGAAACCATGCTGGCTAAAAGTAGAGTTTGCAATTTTCTGAGTGCTTCATGTCTCTTTCAGAAAAAATTCATTATAATAACAGAGTAACAGGGCTGACTCTATTTGTGTAAAACAACAGACTCTCTGGAGATACTAGAGGGGTAACGAAACAAATGTACAATGTCCTGATAGAAATAAAAGTATCGATCTGATGAATATTGCAGCCTAAAGACTATATGTTATTAGAGTGTAATGAAATCTTGTTGTTTTGGCTTCAGAGCTATAGCACTGCTGCTGATCACTACAACACTGAATTATTCAGAAATCACATCTTTGCTAATACTCGGATGTTGTAGAAGATGCTATCAGTCTCCTTGTTGCTTTTTATTTTTCTCTCCCATCCAAATGTTCTTGTTTGTCTCTAAATATTCCATAGAAGCCTTTCCCTCCTGTTTTTTCCCTGTTTGACAGAAGCTGAGGTTGTGGTTCATCAATACAGTAAATCTGGCACGAAGACTCTTGGTATTGAATTCAGAATGCCACAGGCAAGTGATGCAAAGTGCTGATTCAATACAAACTGACTCTCATCGTTCAAATTTATTTGAAGAATTTTTGATAGATTACAGCATAAGGTTTTCTGCTGAATTAGGTGTTGTCTGTACTCCCGCTGCTGCAGTAAAGTTGGCATAAAACCAGCACGAACTGCATCTCCTCTGCTGTGCCTCCCCCAACAGAAATGCCATCACGTGCCCACTCTTCCCGCAGATCAAACGTGTGCTGGGAAGCCCAGGACTGTGCGTTACCGGCAGCAGAACCTCCGCCTGAAATGAAATACCACAGAGAAAAGAGGGAGTGGAGGTATTTGAGGTGCCATCTCCAATGCCAGAGACAGCTCATCCACGGAGCAGCCATTCTTGTCTAGCCCACTGGGATGCAGGTGGTATCGGATGGGCTGGGGGCTAAACTGTTGCAATGACTGACGGTGCTCACTGACCAGTCTTTCCTGAGTAATTTCCACAATCTGCCGCTGATCCCTCAGTGGATTTGCTGCTGGACCATCAGTAATGCAGTGGGTTGGTTTGGCTGGAGCTCTTGCTATGAAGTTGTTGGCCCTGGAGAGCACTTCCCAGCTCTGCCGTGACTCGGCTGATGCTCTCATACGTCCTGCTCATGGAAAACCCACTCACGGTGGAGTGCACCTCCCGTTATTCCAAGCCCCACCATCTCCACTGGCTTCCCTCCCTTGCTCCTAGTTATGAAGTTACATTTATATATAGCTCTATCCATAGCTATGCCCAATTTCGTGTTTTGGACATAGATGAAAGACCGCCTGAAAGTTTCAGAGGGAAACAGACCATCCTTTGCTGCACACGATGTCTTCCTACCCTTCCAGCCTTGCTTTATTAGCACGAGTGTCCTTCGCTGCTATTTCACTGGAAATCAATCTCTCCAGCACTGATCGGTATGTCAGGTTCCCTCTGTAGGCAAGCTTGCTGAACACTTTTATCGCAGTGCCCGCAGGCAAAGTGGTCCCACAAAGAGCCCTCTAGATTGAGCTCAAGGTCACAGATCCTAATAGCTTCCTGAGGACGGCTGCGTACTCTGTCACAAATTCACTTTCATCCTGATCTTGCCGTGGAATTACAGCCCCCTCAGCTTTAGCACTGGTGAAGGATGTCATTCAAAACAGATCTCTGCTTCTAAAGTACTTACCTGCTGGTTTCTCTGGAGCTTTGGCGCTGCCCTACAGGGAGTAGGTTCTGGCGTCAGGAAAGCTTCTGAACTCAGGCACCTCTCTCTGTCTTCTGAAAACAAATTCAGTTGTTAAGTGTTAGCAATTCAACATATAAGTAAACATTTCTTCTAGTGAGTCATCTGTTCGAACCTTGTTATCACTGTAGGCAGGGATGAATCCTCTGCATTTCACTTTTCAGCTCAGCTACAGCAGGTTTCGGTTCAGCTGCGAGTAGGTGATCTCGATTCCTTATTAGATCCAGCCTTGTGCGCTTTATTCAGGGAGAATACACGGGCTGGTGTTCCTGTGCCATCGCAGCGGCGTGCTGGAGAGATCCACCCTGAACCAGCAGCCACCAGTTTGTGTGCAGAGGATGAGCACCTTCCTGTTGGGTCACCGAGAGGACTTGGAACAACTTGGGGACAAACTGCAGCCCTTGCAGCAAAAGGCAAAAAAAAAAAAAAGACCTTGTGCCAAAACTGTGCGGTGTTTGAGATATGAGGAGGAAGTTTTTCCCTGTGCGGGGGGTGAGGCAGTGGGACAGGTTGCCCAGAGAAGCTGTGGATGCCCCATCCCTGGAGGGGTTCAAGGCCAGGCTGGATGAGGCTTTGGGCAACCTGGGCTGGTGGGAGGTGTCCCTGCCCATGGCAGGGGGTGGCACTGGATGGGCTTTAAGGTCCCTTCCAACCCAAACCAGTCTGTGATTCTGTGAAACCTCATACCCACCCTGGAGTGATTAAAAGCTCAAGGCCCGGTGTAGGTTTGTCAATGAACGAGGTAAGGATAGAGTAAAGTACTGAAGTTGGACTTTTTATGGGGTCCCTTAGAGTACCTGTGTAGCACCCCCGGTAGCAAACCTGGAGTCCGTGAGTTCTGGGCTTTGGGTGCTCCCATGTCCAAGGAGATCGATGGCATATTGGGATATTGC